>NW_020171976.1:210693-215873 GCF_003031525.2 Neophocaena asiaeorientalis asiaeorientalis
GTATATATATATATAAAATCATTATGTTGTATACTTGAAACTAGTATAGTGTTATATGTCAACTATACCTCAATTAAAAAAAAAGTCTCCTCAGCTTCAAACAGTTCACAAGCTAGTGGAAAAGACAGATTAACCAAAAGTCCAACAAATAGTGGTTTAAGTAAGAGATTTAACTTTCTCACATATCAAGAAATATAGATTAAGGCAACCCTAGGCTACTGCAGGTCCTTAGTACCACCAAGGACCCAGGCTCTTCTTTTTTTTCCTGTTCTGCTCCTCTTCATGTATGGTTTCTGTCTTCACTGCTGCTGTCACATCACATCTGCATTCCCGGTAGGAAGAGGGGAAAAGGGCAAAAAAGAGAGTGCTAGCTCGGCCTCTGCCTTTTAACAGGAAAACAATAGTTTTACTGGAAGCAACATTCAGTAGACAGCTGCTTACACTGACCAGAAAGGTGTCACATGGTCTGAGATATCATATTTTTTCCTCCCCTGTCACACCGTACTCTGAACACAATTTTTCAGTTAGTGAGAAAGAAAGGATATTGAGAAGCAACAACCCATTCACCCTTTTAGCTACACAACATGAATATGCACCCTTCTTCCGATATATAGAATACTACATCAGTTTACTACTTGACCCCTAAGATCTCATCCATGTTCAAATCAAGGATCTCTAGCTGATGTGCTAGCCTTTCCATTAGGTCCAGCTGTGGCTCACATGGTAGATACCTACTGGACCATAGTAAAGAATAAACAGGATACAGCAATAAAAACCTGGAATGGAAAACACATGGCAGTTACTGCTCCACAGCAAATCCTAAATCCTAATCCTTCTGGACAGAGGAGCAAAAGCTCCTTGCTTTCGGCAGAGCAATAAACTCCAGTCAGCCAAATTGGCAACACCTAATCCTGTTTTCTGGGAGACCCAAAGACCCTCTATTGTCCACTGTCCTTCAAGGCTTCTGGTCTGTCCTCTAGGGGATCCAGATGGAGATATTACAAAAAATGCCCTTCTTTGAGGCTCTGAAGCTTTCATAATCCACTTCCTGTTGATATGAGTTAAGGGACCCAGGGATGGCCTTAAGAGTGAAAGAGAGCTAACCAAACTTGGGGTTTCTTGGCAATACAACTTATTCAAAAACTTTATAACTTCCAATCTGTTTTTTTCCAGTCATTTCCATGTGCAAGTAGCCACAGGCAAACATGTTGACACAGTTACTAAGCATGAAGATTTTCATTCTCTGGTTATGGTCTCTATGCTGTCTCATCTCCTTAACTCTTAGCTTAATGGACACTTCTTAACACAATGAAAAACTATAGGCTCCAGTGAGTAAATGCATCATATATCTGATCTTTGTCTGGCAAATGAGAAAGCCTGGGGCACTGATCTTATATTAGAGCTAAAAGACCCCCTGCTTGTATTGGCTTTAGTTTTAGTGGATAGGTGCAACCGGCATTTTTAGGCCTGCAAGGCTCTAAATTATAGGACCCTCAATCAGATTCCAGGTTGTAGCAAGAAGTGTCCCTTCACAAAGTAGTACTTCTTTCCATCTTTGCTTTGAAGACTGACTAGCTTAACCTGCATTAATCCTCTTTTTCAATATTTTGCTGAAAGCAGGAAGCAATAACGAGCACACACTGACATTCTGATTATATCCCTTATTGCTGTAGCTGTACTCCCAAAAAACAGTTAAGTGGCACTAACCTTACGTTCACTACTACATAACAAGGGCCACCAGCTTAAGGCCTGTAATGGTCAGGTCCATGTTAACAACACTCCCCTCTATTCCTGTCTTCCATTCAACTAATTTCACATTTTAGGTTGTGTAATTTTCAGTATCTCACTTCTGGCAACAACTTCTGTTGTTCTTAGTTATAAGTAACAGAAGCTGACTCTGGCTAATGAGGCAGAAAAGGTATTCATTAACAGTTTATTAATCTAACTCAAGGAATTACTGTGAAGCCTTAAGAATCAGGCAGGTTTGAGTCTAAGCTTCCAGGAACAATGTCCAAAGACATACCATAGAACTGGCCTGATGACAAAAACTGCTGCTGCCTATGGAGCACTAGAAATAACTACCACTATTTCTACCCTCATGGAGCACAACATGCTATACTTTGGATGTTGCCAGAAACTCAACTTTACTGCATCTGTTCCTGCTACCACACCACTGACACTTCTGGATCAGTAACTTGACTCCGCAACCACTGATGCTAACTCCTGCCAGCAAAATGAGTTCTGTGCCAAGCCTCTTTTCTCAAGCTCACTTCTGAATACAGTACAGGTAGTGTGCTGCACCTATGTTAAATACATGTGCCTGAGGTGCAAAGGAAACTGAGGAAATGAATATTCTAGATCCTATCCTGGGAATTTAGAACTCATAGAGATGGAAATTCCTGAAGTAAGACAAGGACATTCAAAAAGTGGTAAATAACCAGAAAAACTGTCAGATATTCATTACTCTATCCCTTCACACAATTTATCTTATTATGCAATCTTTGAAATCAAAAGGCATCCTACAATTGAATTTTTCTATATTCATTAATTGCTAATACTTTAATTAGGCCAAACATATTACAAGTATATTTACATGCAGTATACTATTTTTCACTGTGATTATTTTATTGATTATAAAATTCCTAACCTTGCTCTCTATATTAGATATCAAAGTACCAAAACAACATTAGTTTAGGAAGTTGTCAGATCTCAACAAGGAACCACACTAAGATCGTGATTTATTTCCTGTATTTTAGGCCCCTGAAAAAGCTTCTCTCTTATGGTCATATTAAATGTATCATTTAAAAATTAATTTCTTAAAATAAACATGTTTTAAATCAATTATGGCCCCAAATCAAAATTTAGGTCAAGATTTTAAAAAATAAATAAAAGAATAGAAGAGGAAGGTACACGTCCAAACTCATTTTATGAGTCCAGCATTAGCCTAATACTAAAACCAAACAAGCACACTATTAAGAAAATTACAGGCCAATGTCCCAGTTGAACATAGATGCAAAAACCCTCAACAAAATGGTAGCAAACTGAATTCAACAATACATTAAAAGGATCATATACCATGATCAAGTGGCATTTATTCCAGATGCAAGGATTTTTCAATATCAGCAAATAAACGTGATACACCACATCAATAAAATGAAGGATAAAAATCATATGATCATGTAATAAATGCCAAAAAAGCACTTGACAAAATTCAATATCTGTTTATGACAAAAACCTCTCAACAAAGTGAGTACAGAGGGAATATACCTCAACATAATGAAGACCATATATGAGAAGCCTACAGCTAACATCATACTCAATGGTGAAAACCTGAAAGCTTTCCCTCTAAGATCAGGAACAAGATCAGGATGCCTACCCACTACTTTCATTCAACACAGTTTTGCAAGTCTTAGCCAGAGCAACCAGGCAAGAAAAAGAAATACAGGCATCCAAATTGGAAAGTAGTAAAACTGTCACTGTTTGAACATGACATGACATTATATAAAGAAAATCCTAAAGAATCCACCAAGAAACTGTTAGAACTAATAAACAAATTCGGTAAAGTTGTAGGATACAAAAGCAATACAAAAAAATCTGTTGCATTTCCATACACTAATAATGAATGGAATAAACATCAGAAAGAGCAATTAAGAAAAAACCCTATTAACAATTGCATACAAATGAATAAAATATCTAGGAATATATTTAACCAAGGAGGGAGAGACTGGTACCCTGAAAACTATAAGACACTGATGAAAGAAACTGAAAACACAAATAAATGGAAAGATGTTGTGTCCTCACGGATTGGAAGAATTAATATTATCATTAAAATGTCCATACTACCAAAGGCAATCTACACATTCAACGCAATTGTTTTTTTTGCAGTACGCGGGCCTCTCACTGTTTTGGCCTCTCCCATTGCGGAGCACAGGCTCCGAACGTGCAGGCTCAGCGGCCATGGCTCACGGGCCCAGACGCTCCATGGCATGTGGGATCTTCCCGGACCGGGTCACAAACCCGTGTCCCCTGCATCGGCAGGCAGACTCTCAACCACTGCGCCACCAGGGAAGCCCTCAATGCAATTCTTATCAACATTTCAATGGCATTTTTCACAGAAACAGAACAAACAATCCTAAAATTTGTAACATGAAAGACCCTGAAGAGCCAAAACAATCTTGAAAAAGAACAAGGCTGACAACATCACACTTCCTCATTTCAAACTATACTACAAATCTATAACAATCAAAACAGTATGGTATTGGCATAAAAGAAAAACAGCACACAACAACCACCAAAAATGGAACAATAGACACAGAGAAAAGATTTGTGGTTGTCAAAGGTAGGATCAGGGTGTGTGTGTGAAATGGGTGAGGCTGGTCAAAAAGTACAAACTTCGGGGCTTCCCTGGTGGCGCAGTGGTTGAGAATCTGCCTGCCAATGCAGGGGACATTCGAGTTATAAGAGAGATAAGCTCTGGTGATGCAATGTACAGCATGGTAACTATAGTTAAAAATACTGTATTGTACACTACAAAGCTACAGTAAACCAAACAGTGTGGTATTGGCACAAAAACAAACATGGATCAATGGAACAGAATAGAGAGCCCAGAAATAAATCCATATACCTATGGTCAAATCTTTGACAAAAGAAGCAAGAATATACCATGGAAAACAGTCTCCTCAGCAAGTGGTGCTGGGAAAGTTGGACAGGTGCATGTAAAACAATGAGGTTAGAACACACCCTCACACCACACACAAAAAATAAACTTCAAATGCCTTAAAGACTTAGACATAAGACATGACACCATAAAACTAGAAAAGAACAGAGGCAAAGCATTCTCTGACATAGATCATATCAATGTTTTCTTAGGTCAGTCTCCTAAGGCAATAGAAATAAAAGCAAAAGTAAACAAATGGGACCTAATCAAATTTACAAGCTTTTGTACAGCAAAGGAAACCATAAACAAAATGAAAAGACAACCTATAGACTGGGAGAAAATATCTGCAAATGATATGACTGACAAGGGCTTAATTTCCAAAATATACCAACAGTTCACAAAACTCAACAATTAAAAAAACCCAATTGAAAAACAGGCAAAAGACCTAAATAGGGCTTCCCTGGTGGCGCAGTGGTTGAGAGTCCGCCTGCCGATGCAGGGGACACGGGTTCGTGCCCCGGTC
>NW_020171976.1:215967-294898 GCF_003031525.2 Neophocaena asiaeorientalis asiaeorientalis
AAAAAAAAAAAAAAAAAAAAAAAAGACCTAAATAGACATTTCTCCAAATAAGACATACAGATGACCAATAGGCACATGAAAACCTGCTCAACATCACTAATCATTAGAGAAATGCAAATCAAAACTACAGTGAGGTACCACCTCACACCAGTCAGAAGGGCCATCAGAAAAAAATTTACAAATAACAAATGCTGGAGAGGGTGTGGAAAAAAGCGAACCCTCCTACTTGTTGGTAGGAATGTAAATTGGTGCAGCCACTACAGAAAACAGTATGAAGGTGCCTCAGAAAACTAAAACTAGACTGGGTCATTCGCCTGAGTCGCAGAGGCACCTGCTGCAGTTGCCGCATCTCTGAGCCTGGCTGACAGCAAGCCCAAGCCCCCCAAGCCTGCCAACAAGACGCCCCCCAAGTCCCCAGGGGACCCCACGAAGGACAAGGCAGCCAAGAGGCTGTCACTAGAGTCGGAGGACGCCAGTGAAGGGGCAGCCACCACGGCCCAGAGCCCAGCGCCCTGGAGGAGGTTTACGGTGCACTGGTACACCAGGGCCACCTGTAAGGAGATGCATGGCAAGAACTGGTCCAAGCTGTGCAGGGACGGCCAGGTGATCGATGGCAGGAACATAACCGTCACCGACGTGGACATCGTCTTCAGCAAGATCAAGGGCAAGTCCTGCAGGACCATCACATTTGAGCAGTTCAAGGAAGCTCTGGAGGAGCTGGCCAAGAAGAGATTCAAAGACAAGAGCCGTGAGGAGGCCACCCAAGAGGTGCACAGGCTCAGTGAGGGCAAGGCCCCCATCATTTCGGGGGTGACGAAAGCCATCTCCTCGCTCACCGTGTCGCGGCTCACGGACACCACCAAGTTCACGGGCTCCCACAAGGAATGCTTCGACCCGTCCAGAAGGGGCAAGGGCAGGGCGGGCCGCATGGACCTGGTGGACGAGTCGGGCTACGTGCCGGGCTACAAGCACGCGGGCACCTACGACCAGAAGGTGCAGGGAGACAAGTAGCCGGTGGGGCCTTCTCCTGTCGCCCGGTCCCCCCCTGCCGCCTCACACTTCGTCATATTCCTGTGCTTGCAGGCAGAACTCTGACCCAGGGCTGGACGGCCGCGGAGGCACCAGGCCTCCCTCCCCCACGGACCCGCACTCCCCTCGACCCCAGCTTTGGCCCCGACTCACCTTTCCTAACACAACTGCCTCGTCCCTGCCAGGAAGTGGGCAGATGACCCTTTCTAAAGTGTCTCCCAGGGCCAGACCACACCGGCCACTGGTTTGCAGCAAAGGGGGTGTTTTAAAGGAGCTGGTGGGCAGACGCTGTCTGGGGGTGCTGACCCGCAAGCGCCAAGGCAACAACCAGCAGCACCGATAAAGCAGACGGAGCCCTGGACAGGGCGCCGCAGTGCCCAGAGAGCACCACGCAGGTATGGGAGGCAGGGCACACCGTGCACGCTTGCACACCCATGCACACATGCACGCACGCACATTCACCCACGCACGCACCTACGCACACACGCACTAAGCACCCACAACACACGTACACACGTAGCTACGCACGCACCCACACACGCACACGCATGCACGCACATGCGCTCAGGCACACAAACCGAGGACCAGGTCTGCGCTGATGGCGGGCGCCGAGCTGAGGGCTGCAGTGCAAAGGAAGACGCCTCCTCTGTTGATCAAAGTGACTCGAAGTGTGACGTCACAAGATTTCAAAATGGAAACTAAGGGCAATTCATTTCGCTTCTTTGAGAAGAAATAGGAAACAGTGATGCATGTTTATTCTCAGAATGGCTCAGGGAAGACTCAGAATATTCCGTCTCTGTGACTCCCTCCCAGCAGTCCCTGTCTCCCAGCCCTGAGCAGGGAAGACCCCCAGGGGCCGGGCCCTGGACTAGAGGCTGCGGGTGGCCTGCCGGCTCTCTCCTTGCTCCTCCAGCCACTGTGGTTCCTCTGGCCTCTCTGGAACCTCCATGAGCAGCCTTCCCCGTCCTCCCTGCCCTGGAGTGCAAAAACCGCAGGGCAGGGCCAGGCCAGGGGAGGGCCAGAGGCCGGGCCTTCTGCTGTCACAGTAGGCCCTTGGCAATGTGTCCGTTTGCATGGACATGGCCACAGCCTAGCAGGTAATGCTCTGGGCCCTGTGGTCCTGGTTTTGGTCCTGGGGGAAGCCCATGGCAGCCCCTGGGGAATGCTTCCCAGGAATCCAACTGCCCTGACGCTATCTGTCCTGTGTCCAGGGCAGCAGGCCAGTTAGGGGCACCCCTCCATGGACACACATCCTGGCCCACGGCACAGGTGGCCGTGAGTGCCACAGCACTGCCATGGTAGGCACGTTGGTCACAGCTGGACCTGGGAGACCCCGCCCACCCACACAGAGGGGCTCAGGCCAGCGCTCCCAGCCAACACGGCCACTCGCACGGGGCTCCCCCTGGGATGGCAGTGGCCTCTGCAGGCTTCGTCCTGAGGCCCTGGCACCTCACCGCACTGTCACCCAGGAAGTGATGGAGCACAGGTCAGGGGTCACTGCGAGGATGTGAATCGCTGCCGTCTATAAAGTTTCTAAAACTTGGGGATCCGAACCTGCCCGGCCAGGGCCCCAATCCACCACCAGGAAACTGAGGCCCGAGGGCTGGGGGAAAGCAGGCAGGACACCGACCCCCATCCTAGGCTCCTCTCCTCCCTCCAGAGGCAAGAGTCACCTGGGGAATTGCGTCTGCAGAGAACTCTGAACGTGCAGAGTGTTTCTGAGCACTAAGTTCATCACAGATGGGAAAGCCCGTGTTCCAGGGCCAGCCGGTTCCTCTCCGTGGACTCGGGACAGGACTCCTCCCCAGACCCATGCTCTACCCAGTCGTTGTGGGTCTCTGCCTGCCTGACAGCCCGGCGCCCCCCCACAGCCGTCCCGCAGCAGGACCCTGGAGTCCAGCCCTCCCAGCTGGTCAGGGGCTGGCCTGACCGGGAGCACACGGGAGGTGGTCTGAGCAGAAGAAACCACGCCAGTGGCATCCTGGGACACTTCCTCACGCTGCCCCCCACCCCGGGGCCGGCCTGCGGGGCCGACACCACCCGCTGCAGGAAACCATCTTCCTGATGGTTACAGCAGCACCTCCTCCTTGGGTTAGGGAAAGTCAACTGCACACAGCTGCCCCCGTGGCCATCCCTGCCTCAGCCCCGCACTGCGGGCTCCCAAACTGCTGAGGCCGAGGTGTCCGGGTGGGTCTCAGGTGTCCCCAGCCCGCCTGAGGCTTCTTTCCCAAAGTGTAGCTCTGGAAGCACATCTCCCGCTCAGGGCAGAAGGAAGCGGTGGCCCCCTCCCCGTCAGCTCTATCACGGCATCTGTGTGTAGCCCCAACACAGCACGTCGCTCGGGCTCCAAGCTCTGCACAGACACGCGTGCCTCCCTCAGGCTCTGGACGCTGTGGACACACAGGCAAGTGTGCATCTTTGCTACATGTTCTATGCAATACCCATTCGCTTCTACTAACTGTGGTTAACTAGGAACTACATGTCTCTCTGTGAACATAGGAAACTGCACAGCAAGCCCACCAGAAAGCAGGGACCCGTGGTCAGGGCGAACCATGCTGACTGCGCCGAGTGCCGGGACAGCAGAGCGAGCATTTGAGAACACTGATCGCACTACAGTACTTATTTATTTCTACTTAATGCTCTAGGATAAGCAACTAGACGGTGGTCAGTTCACCAAAATTGAAGTTCAAATTACGTAAGTTTAAAATATTATAGGAAGAGATCTATATTTATACTGGAGTATTTTTTTTTTAAGAAGATGTTGGGTAGGAGTTTATTAATTAATTAATTTTTGCTGTGTTGGGTCTTCGTTTCTGTGCGAGGGCTTTCTCTAGTTGTGGCAAGCGGGGGCCACTCTTCATCGCCGTGCACAGGCCTCTCACTATCACGGCCTCTCGTTGCGGATCACAATCTCCAGACACGTGGATCAGTAGTTGTGGCTCACGGGCCTAGTTGCTCCACGGCATGTGGGATCCTCCCAGACCAGGGCTCAAACCTGTGTCCCCTGCATTAGCAGGCAGATTCTCAACCACTGTGCCACCAGGGAAGCCCCCCATACTGGAGTATTTTTACACCTTGAATATCCTCAGTCTTAAGGTTTGAGGCTGATGAAAATTACAGTCAGGAAGAGGCACGCGGAGCTCCAGCGGCATCGCCTCCTGTCTAAGCTGCTCTATGTCCACGCCCCAGTGGCTAAGAGCTCAGGGCAGGCCGTGGCATCCCTCTGAAGCACCAAGTGGACAGAGGCTCACACACCCGAAGCCTGGGCCTGCTCAGCCACCGGCTATCATGAATCAAGTTTTAACAGCACACAGCCCCACCATGCACCGCGCAACGCCTGTGGCTGCTTCTGTGGCTACGCCGGCGGCAGGGAGAAGATAAGTCACAGATGCCATGGCCCACGAAACCTACAGCAGTCACTGCCTGGACCTTTAGGGGAGGCTGCTGGTGCTGCCTCCACCCCTGAGGACCCAGCAGGCTCCTTCCTCTGGGAGTGTTCCCACACAAGCTGGCACACCCCGTCCCACAGTGCACGCAGGTGGGGACACCGTAGTCCCCTGTCCGTACGATCAGGTTGACAATTCAGCTGTACTGTGAAGTCACCACGAGGCTAGAATGTCCTTAGAATGCTGACCCTGAGTAGCTTCCCTCCAATGACTGACTACTGAGCACTCTGTGAAGTCCCGTGGCTTGGGCGTGTGGAGAGTGTGGCTGGTGGTCGCCCAGCACTTTGGGATGCTTTGGTTAACTCTCTCTCTTCCCCAAACCAAGCCAAACAACAAAGGAAACGCACGTAACTCAAATTTGAAAGGGAGCATATGCTACTAGTTTGAACTAAGTTTTTTTCAGGAAAGGGAAATAAATGTATATATAGATGGGGGGGGGGAGCTAAAAATAGAGTTTCCATATGACCCAGCAATCCTACTCCTAGGCATATATTTGGAACTATAATATGAAAAGATTCATGCACCCCTATGTTTATAGCAACACTATTCACAATAACCAAGACACAGAAGCAACCTAAATGTTCATCAACAGATGAATGCATAAAGAAGATGTGGTATAAATACACAGTGGAATACTACTCAAACACAAAAAATAATGCCATTTGCAGCAACATAGATGGATCTAAAGATTATCATACTAAGTGAAGTCAGTCAGAAAGAGAAAGACAAATATCATATGATATCACTTACATGTGGAATCTAAAATATGACATAAATAAACTTATCTAGAAACAGAAACAGACTCACGGACATAGAGAACAGACTTGTGGTTGCCAAAGGGGAGGGCCGTTATGGGAGGGATGGACTGGGAGTTTGGGATTAGCAGATGCAAACTACTATAAATAGAATGGATAAACAACAAAGTCCTACTGTATAGCACAGGGAACTATATTCAATATCCTGTAATAAACCATAATGGAAAAGAATATGAAAAAGAATGTATATATGTATAACTGAATCACTTTGCTGTACAGCAGAAATTAACATAACATTGTAAATCAACTACTTCAATAAAATAAATGTTAAAAATACTGTATTGTGTATTTGAAAGACGCTAACAGTAAATCTTAAAAGTTCTCATCACAAAAAATTTGTCACTGTGTATGGTCATGGATATTAACTAAAAACTTACTGTGGTAATCATTTCACTATATACACATATATGTTGTATACATAATGAAATGATTATATATAACCATTATGTTGTACACCTAAAACTAATACAATGTTGTATGTTAACTGTCAATTAAAAAAATCTTTCAATGGCATGGTTTGTAAGAGTGTGAAAATCACAGAGGCATTTAGGATATAAATAATTTATAGGACATTAAAATATTTAACTCTGCAATTATAAAAAGTCTCTAAATATATAAAACACAAAAATACAAATGAGTTTAAATAGACAACTTGCATACAAAATTTTCTTTCTTTTGTAATTAATTTTTTATTGGAGTATAGTTGCTTTACAATGTTGTTAGTTTCTACTGTACAGCAAAGTGAATCACCTATATGTATATATAAGGGAACTATATTCAATATCCTGTAATAAACCATAATGGAAAAGAATATGAAAAAGAATGTATATATGTATAACTGAATCACTTTGCTGTACAGCAGAAATTAACATAACATTGTAAATCAACTACTTCAATAAAATAAATGTTAAAAATACTGTATTGTGTATTTGAAAGACGCTAACAGTAAATCTTAAAAGTTCTCATCACAAAAAATTTGTCACTGTGTATGGTCATGGATATTAACTAAAAACTTACTGTGGTAATCATTTCACTATATACACATATATGTTGTATACATAATGAAATGATTATATATAACCATTATGTTGTACACCTAAAACTAATACAATGTTGTATGTTAACTGTCAATTAAAAAAATCTTTCAATGGCATGGTTTGTAAGAGTGTGAAAATCACAGAGGCATTTAGGATATAAATAATTTATAGGACATTAAAATATTTAACTCTGCAATTATAAAAAGTCTCTAAATATATAAAACACAAAAATACAAATGAGTTTAAATAGACAACTTGCATACAAAATTTTCTTTCTTTTGTAATTAATTTTTTATTGGAGTATAGTTGCTTTACAATGTTGTTAGTTTCTACTGTACAGCAAAGTGAATCACATATATATATATATATATATATATATATAGGTATATATAGGTATATATATGTATATATATATATATATATATATATATACACATCTCCTTTTGGACTTCCTTCTCATTTAGGTCACCGCAGAGCACTGAGTAGAGTTCCCTGAGCTATAAGGTAGGTTCTCATTAGTTATCTATTTTATACATAGTATCAATAGTGTATATATGTCAATCCCAAACTCCCAATTCATCCCACCCTCCCCCGTCCCCCCTTGGTGTCCATATATTTGTTCTCTATGTCTGTGTCTCTACTTCTGTTTTGCAAATAAGATGATCTATACCATTTTTTCTAGATTCCACATATATGCGTTGATATGCGATATTTGTTTTTCTCTTTCTGACTTACTTCACTCTGTATGACAGTCTCTAGGTCCATCCACGTCTCTACAAATGACCCAATTTCGTTCCTTTTTATGGCTGAGTAATATTCCGTTGTATACAGGTATCACGTTCTTCTTTATCCATTCCTCTGTTGATGGACATTTAGGTTGCTCAAAATTGTTTTCTTTAAGAACCTCTTCCTGACCCACCAAGTTTGGGATTTGGAGCTCTGCCTATGTACCTGAACAGCCCCTCTACCTCTCCTGATATGGCAGCCAAAGGACTGTGACTAAACACTTTATTGTTTATCTTCTAATACGGTGCTCTAAGTTCCATAAAGACTGACCATTGTTCTATTCTTAGTGCCTAGCACAACAGGTATTGATAAATGGTTGTTGAATCACATTAACCTACCTTAGAATACAAACTATAAAGATAGTTTAGGGCAAAGACGAATATAAAAAACCAAAGGACAGAAGTTTAAGAACACATCTGAAATAAAGAATAGCTTCCTAGAGCTTTTTTTTTTCTCTTTCAGTACTGTTCTTTATTATTTTCCAATTAAAACAAAAAACACCTTATTTTACAATCACTTAGGTAACACAATGCAGACAAAGAATATATTTAACCTTTTTTTCTTCAGCAATATCCACTCTGTGAAATATGGAGAAGACTCACGATATAGGCCTCTGATCTCAAAGAGCTCAAATTCTGGGGACCTTGTTAAATATGCAGATATCCTCTGCTTTTCTGCACAAGCACATTAGCCAGAAAATATGTCTTCTTAAAGTCTCTGACCTTGAAGCACATATCTCAAAAAACTCCTTCCATCCATAGGCAGAAATGTTTATCCATCATCCTCCTTCTTTACTAGCTCATCATTCATCCCACCCACGTTTGTTTTAATTCTCAGCAATATCATATTGCTCTCTGGTGACTTTGAGATCCTTTGTAGGTGGCATGAATGCTAAAATGGTTGCATTGTGGTACATCAAATCCATGGTATGAGATTATTCATCCATTTAAAAGAAACAAAACAAAAAACAGCATGCTACGTGTTCTCTAAATCCTGTCTAAATGGTGTGCTGCATAAAATCTTGTAAAAGGATAAGAAAAGGAAGAAAAGCAACTGTCCAAAGGTCCAAAGTATACTGAACCACTAGGGAGAAAAATGATGATGGAACAATAAAGGTAAACTCTGGATCAGAAAGGGTATTTTTTCTTACAATTAATGAATATTCATGAATAACTATAGATAAAATAATGAGTGAGACAGTTCCTGCCTCAGGGAGTCTAATATCTAGCACCAGAGAGAGAAATAAAGCACATATACACATCACAAAGATAATACCCAATGGCAAGCTGCGTAAATAATCTGAAGGGAGATTACAAGGTACCATGAGAGCATATGAAAGGGTATATACTGTTTTTAAAAAAATGTATCACACATGTTCAGAAGCATGTTCCTATTTTGTTTGTCTTACATATATGCCAGACAGGAAGTTAAAAAAACATGGATAACGCTACTCAGAAACTAGGTAAATATGTAGCCCTAAAGTCTTGAGTTTTCTTGGTACCATCTATAACCATACATTTGGTTACTGTCTATAGAATATATGTTTGATAAAGGCCAACACTGAAACCAGTTGACCAATATCCATATTAGAAAGAGGGCTTTGAAAATGTCAATAGTCAATGACAAAGCAAGTATAGAAAAATACTGAAATTAACTCATTGTTCTAAGTCATAGTTAGTTTTTACTTTTCTACAGAAAACCTAGGAAGGCTAGAATGGACCAATGATGAGACTGATATGAATTAAAAATTATGATTAATCCAAATTCATGTACCTGTGATCATACCAAAAATAAAAATACAAAAAAAGTAGGGAATGCTTGGAAAGAAAATAGTTTTCCCAATATTTTTGAGATTTTAAAAATAAGGAGTTTTGGGCTTCCCTGGTGGCGCAGTGGTTGAGAGTCCGCCCGCTGATGCAGGGGACACGGGTTCATGCCCCGGTCCGGGAAGATCCCACATGCCGCGGAGCGGCTGGGCCCGTGAGCCATGGCCGCTGAGCCTGCACGTCCGGAGCCTGTGCTCCGCAGCGGGAGAGGCCACAACAGTGAGAGGTCCGCGTACCGCAAAAAAAAAAAAAAAAAAATAAGGAGTTTTTCTCAAATGATGAAATTATTATATCTATAATAAAGAATAGTAAAATTATCTTCAAGGATAAGGAAAGCAGTCTTTTTTAAAAGGAAAAAAAGAGAAATTATTTAGGATAAAGAGTTCTTTCTGCTACTCAGTATTTAATTTCCACTGTAGATATTACTTAGAAGGGAGAAAAAAAGAGATGGATTGAGAATTTATGCATACAGGTAATTAATTTTGCAGATGAAGTTTCATTTCATTATTTTCAGTTTCTATTATTTTTCATGTTGGGACTTTATCTGATCTTTTTTAGAGATACACAGTCATAACTCTATTTTCTAGGCAAGAAGAATTTTAATTCCTCTCACTTCTGTATGTCAATAAAGACATTGCTAAAATATGTGGAGGAATTTTACTTAAAGTAACTACTTAAAACAGAGATTAAAGACTCAAATTTGTTCTATCTTAAACCCATAGGAATAAAGTAGGAAAAAGAGACCCATATATAACTTAACAGAAAGAATGAGGCCTTTATTAAGGCAATATAGCATTAGATACTAATAATCATGTACGAGTCAAAATTTTCAATCTTGTGGAAAAATTAAACTATACAGAAAACCAAAAGAAAAAAAGAAATTTAAACCAATATTATCATATTTAAAACAACTTCTGAAATGTAGCTATCAAATTTAGCTATCTGAAATAACCTAAATTTTTATTCATAAAGATAATATTTTGCTGTAATTACCCATATAAAATTTTGGCTATAGTACACAGAAGCTCTAAAGATTATTATTAAGATTAAAGACAATGACTACAAATTTTCAATTTAGGATTAACCATGTTTATTGCCCTTAGAAATATAACTGGATCTGATAATTTCTGATAAATACCATGAACTAAAAATTATTTTAAAAGTCCTATAGGACACATACTACTAGATATTAAGATTTACTGTAAGGCTGTAGTAATCAAGACATTATGGTTTGTGATGCAAGGACGGAAAAACAAACTAATTGAAGAGATTATAAAGTCCAGAAACAGATGCACACATATATAGTTATTTGATTTTCTTTAACTTTTTATTTTATATTGGAGTATAGCCAATTAACAATGTTGTGAAAGTTTCAGGTGCACAGCAAAGTGACTCAGCCATACATATACATGTACCCATTCTCCCCCAGACTCCCTCCCATCCAGGCTGCCACATAACACTGAGCAGAATGCCCTGTGCTATACTAATTATACTTCAGATGTAATTATTTTTATACCGTTTTAAAGACTACTTTCCCAACAGAAAGTTGTTTTTTTTTTTATGTCCATGCCTCTCTCTCGCTTTGTCGCAGCTTACCCTTCCCCCTCCCCATATCCTCAAGTCCATTCCCTAGTAGGTCTCTGTCTTTATTCCTGTCTTACCCCTAGGTTCTTCATGACATTTTTTTCTCCTTAAATTCCATATATATGTGTTAGCAAACAGTATTTGTCTTTCCCTTTCTGACTTACTTCACTCTGTATGACAGACTTTAGGTCTATCCACCTCATTACAAATAGCTCAATTTCATTTCTTTTTATGGCTGAGTAATATTCCATTGTATATATGTGCCATATCTTCTTTATCCATTCATCAGATGATGGACACTTAGGTTGTTTCCATATCCTGGCTATTGTAAATAGAGCTGCAATGAACATTTTGGTACATGACTCTTTTTGAATTATGGTTTTCTCAGGGTATATGCCTAGTAGTGGGATTGCTGGGTCATATGGTAGTTCTATTTGTAGTTTTTTAAGGCAACTCCATACTGTTCGCCACAGTGGCTGTATCAATTTACATTCCCACCAACAGTGCAAGAGGGTTGCCTTTTCTCCAGAACCCTTGATCATTATGTAGTGTCCTTCTTTGTCTCTTCCTGTTATTTGAGTTTATGATAAAGGTGGCCCTACAGTGCAGCGGGGAAAGAGTGGTCTTTTCAATAAATGATGCTGGATCAACTGAATATTCAGGTATAAAAAAATAAATCTTGACTGCTATCTCATACCATATACAAAAATCAACTCTAGTTGATATAAACAACAAAATGAAAAAGACCAAACAATAAAGCTTTTGGAAGAAGCATAGGATAATCTCTTCATGACCTTGCTTGAGAAAGGAAAAGATTTCTTAAACAAGACTCAGAAAAATATTAACCATAAAGGAAAAAAGGGATAAACTGGACTACATTAAAATTAAGACCTTCTCATCAAAAGATAAAAACCGCAAAACGAAAAAGCAAGACAAAAAGTAGAAGATTCTTATAATATATATATATCCAACAAAGGATTTATATTCAGAACATACAAAGAATTTCTTCAAATCAATAATAAAAAGGCAGATAACCTCTTAGAAAAATGGGCAAAAGACCTGAACAGCCACTTCATTAATGAGAATATCCAAATGGCCATTAAACAACTGAAAAGGTGCTAGTCCTTCATTAATTACCAGAGAAATGCAAATTAAAATCACAATGTGATACCATTACATAACCACCAGAAACTCTAAAATTAAGAGATGAACAGTATCAAAGAGCTGGTGAGGGTAAATCAACTGGAGTTCTCAGATACCACTGCTTCAAGTGTAACTTAGTCTAACTACTTTGGAAAGCTGGTTAGCAGTACCTATTAAAGCTGAATAAACACATACCATATGACATGGAAGTTTCACTCATACAATATTCACAGAAATGTTGCTACACACAATGATAAAGATGAATCTCACAAATATAATATTGAGAGAAAGAAGCCAGACAAAACAGAAATCCTGTATGATTCCATTTGCATAAAGTTCAAACACTTTATTATATTAGGTTAAAATTGATAGTGTTAAAAGGACAGTGGGGGACCTTGAAGATGGCGGAAGAGTAAGACGCGGAGATCGCCTTCCTCCCCACGGATACACCAGAAATACATCCACACGTGGAACAACTCCTACAGAACTCCTACTGAAGGCTGGCAGAAGACCTCAGACCTCCCAAAAGGCAAGAAACTCCCCACGTAACTGGGTAGGGCAAAAGAAAAAACAGAGACAAAAGAATAAGGACGGCACCTGCACCAGTGGGAGGGAGCTGTGAAGGAGGAAAAGTTTCCACACACTAGGAAGCCCCTCCGCGGGCGGAGACTGCGGGAGGCAGAGGGGGGAGTTTCGGGACCGCGGAGTAGTGCACAGCGACGGGTGCGGAGGGCAAAGCGGGGAGATTCCTGCACAGACGATCGGTGCCGACCAGCACTCACCAACCCGAGAGGCTTGTCTGCTCACCCGCCGGGTCGGGCGGGGCTGCGAGCTGAGGCTCGGGTTTTGGTTTTGGACGGAGCTCAGGGAGAGGACTGGGGTTGGCGGCTTGAACATAGCCTGAAGGGGTTAGTGCACCACGACTAGCCGGGAGGGAGTTCGGGGAAAAGCCTGCACCGCCCGAAGAGGCAAGAGACTTTTTCTTCCCTCTTTGTTTCCTGGTGCGCGAGGAGAGGGGTTTAAGAGCGCTGCTTAAAGGAACTCCAGAGACGGGCGCGAGCCGCGGCTAAAAGCGCGAACCCCAGAGACGGGCGATGACAGCCTGGAAGTGTGGGATGGGGAGAGTGGGAGGGAGGGAGACGCAAGAGGGAAGACATATGGGAACATATGTATATGTATAGCTGATTCACTTTGTTATAAAGCAGAAACTAACACACCATTGTAAAGCAATTATCCCCCAATAAAAATGTTAAAAAAAAAAAAAAAAAAAAAGGACAGCGGTTATACTTATGGGAAGGGGTTGACGGTGAGGGACATCAGGGCATGATGGTGCTTTTGGGAAAGTGGTAACATTATATAACTTGATGTGGATGTTGGTTACATGATATTTCACTTGGTGAAAATTCACTGGGCTATACTATTATAAATTGTGTACTTTTCTGTTTGTATGTTATTTGTATCTTTGCTGTTGTTTCTGTCCCCCAAAATACTTCAGGGAATGAAAACCAAATATTATGTGAAATGAGAGTCTGCTGAAGCCCCACCAGGAGTTTGGAGGTATAATGGAGGATTCTCAACTATATTACCATTTTGTATAATCCCAATTCTTCTGAATTAAAATAGTAGAATCATAGGAGAAAAGATAAAGAAATAGACACAGTCTAGGTAGGTGACAAATTATACTAGGAAAATTAGGAATGCCAGATATATTTTATAAAAACAGTCACACAGGCAAACTTCCGAGATATTGCAGGTTCGGTTCCAGACCACTACAATAAAGTATCTCAATAAAGCAAATCACACCAATTTTTGGTTTCCTAGCGCATATAAGAGTTATGTTTACACTATACTATAGTCTATTAAATGTCTAATAGCATTGTCTAAAAAACAATGTACATATATTAATTTAAAAATACTTTATTGCTATAATATGCTAACCATTATCTGAGCCTTCAGCAAGTCGTAGCAGTAACATCAAAGATCACTGACCACAGATCACTATAACAGATACAGTAATAATGAAAAAGTTTGAAATACTCCAAGAATTACCAAAATGTTACACCGAGACACCAAGTGAGCAAATGCTGTTAGAAAAATGGCACCGATAGACTTGCTTGACACAGGGTTGCCACAAACCTCCAGTTTGTGAAAAATGCATTATCTGGGAAGTGCAATAAATTGCGGTATGCATATACTGCCTTTGTAACTGTAGTTTTGCAGTATAACCAGTGGTTAAGATTAAAAAGAAAAAATATATAAAAGAAAAGGTCTGGTAAAACAAAGTTTCATAATTCAGCATTTTTAAATACAGCCTTATAAATGTGTACAATATATACCACATCGTCTGGCAAAATCAAGTTTAGTAATCAGCATTAAAAGCACTGTAATTAAAAAAAAAAAAAAAAAAAAAAAAAAAAAAAAAAAGCACTGTAATTGCTCAATAGTTTAAAACACATTGCAAGCAACATTTTTCTTTAATATTACTTACTCAGCGTATTGTGGTCTGTGTGAATACCTTGTATAACAGATGTTCTGAGTATCAACTCAACATCAGAACCTATTTTTATTAGCTGTTAAGAAAAAAAAAAATAGACTAAATCCTCTGTTTTTTCAATGGTTCACATGAATGTACTGTTTTTGAAAACTAAAGGTTTACAATTCTTTTTAGGTGACACTTGTCTTTAACTTCTTTTTTTTAAAGAATATATGTATTTATTTATTAGCTGCATTGGGTCTTCGTTGCTGCGCGCAGGCTTTCTCTAATTGTGGCAAGTGCACAGGCTTCTCATTGCGGTGGCTTCTCTTGTTGCGGAGCATGGGCTCTAGGAGTGCAGGCTTCAGTAGTTGTGGCTGGCAGGCTCTAGAGCACAGGCTCAGCAGTTGTGGTGCACGGGCTTAGTTGCTCCGTGGCATGTGGGACCTTCCTGGACCAGGGCTCGAACCCGTGTCCCCTGCATTGGCAGGCGGATTCTTAACCACCATGCCACCAGGGAAGCCCCTTGCCTTTAACTTTTTGTAACCATTCCAAGCGTACAGAAAGCTCAGACATGTGTATATTTTTACCTTTTATCTATCCATTCCATATTTTGTTCCAAAACAGACTGGAGTATTTTTTGTTGTAATATATATTTTACAATGTGTTTAAAATGTGCATTTTGTTTTTTTGAGAGGGGCTGAATCTTTCTTTTACCATAGAGTTGGATGTTCTGAACACTAGAAAGAGTACTGGATCAGGAGACAGAATACTTGGACTCCCAACTCTGGCTCTGTCATCAAGTGTATGGCCTTGGGTTAATACCTAATCACTAAGTTTCAGAACTCGTCATTGCAAAATGAAGAACTGAACTAAAACAGTGAGTCTCAAAGCTGTGGACCCTGAGACCCTTTCAGGGGACCCATAAAGTCAAAATTATTTTCATAATACTAGAGCTGTCTGCATTGTTTGAGTTGTGAGCACAAGTAGAGTTTTCTCTTTGGAATACCAGTTTTACTTTTATAGACAAACTCTGTTTATTCAGATTTGGGTAACTGGCAGATAGGTGAAATGAGTATGTCACTTTAAGAAAACAACTGACAGTATTTAATGGCAATGATAAAATTCAAGCTTTCAAGCAAAAATCAGAATTCTGGAGAAGCTGTATCTGTCACTGTAAGCTTGACAGCTTCCCAATACTTAAAGATTTTTCTGATGAGATGGATATTAAGATATAATTTTAAAATATTACATATTGAACTATGTCAACATTTGGAAGATCTGCATTACTTGGTGAACCTACATTTTCCAAATCATCAGTGCATGATGTTACAAAACATGCATGACTGAAAGATCCATTCAAAGGGAAAGACAGATTAAAATCTGTTGGTCTACTAAATGACCAACAGATTTATATGTTATACCTATCAATATTTACCATATTAGAGAAGGGCATATTGGAGAAGAATATCGTAGGAAGAAGCAACAGCATAAATGGCCTGAGATAGGAAAGTTCTTGGTAAACTGAAGCACCCTCAAAGAAGGCACTGAGACTGGAAGAGTGAGGAGTACATGGTGAATTGAGGCAGGAAGTTAACAGGGGTCAGATAATACAGTGTTATAGGTCATGGTAGGTAGAGACTTTAGATTTTAATTTGAATAGGATGAGGAGCCATGGGGATTGTGAGCAGAGGAGTGATGGGATATGCCTTTTTTTTAAAGGCTCACTGCCTTTTATAAGTATTGAGAATAGGCTGCAGGGAGTTAGGGCAGAAGCAAGACCCACTAGGAGGCTGCTGTAACAACCCAGTGAGAAATAATGATGGCTTGAACCAGGAAATAATAATAGGGCGAATAAGAAGTGGTTGAATTCTGGGTATATTTCGAAGGTTAAGTCAACAGGATTTGCTGCCAGATTGGATGTAAATGTGAGAGAAGGAAAGCAGTCGAAAAAGAGAGCACCAAGGGTTTTGGTCTAAGCATCAAAAGGAGGGAGCGGCCATTAATTGAAATGGAGAAGGCTGTAGGAGAGCAAAGCCTCACCTCCCTACAGAGCTGAGAAGGGGCTTAGAAGGGGAGAGAACGAAAAACAATGCAACTCCTCACCCACTGGAGGTGCATAAACTGAGCTGAGTCTTAGGTTTAAGGCTGGAAACAAGGCTAGATGAGAAACAAGGGATTATGGGAGATCAAAGGGGATGAGCAGGATGTGGTATGTATAAGTCCTAGGATCCACCCCAGCAAAGGATAAACACACACACCCACACACATCCATTGGTCTAACAGATAACAGAGTTCCGCATTGCATCTAACCTTTAAAGAAATTTACCACTTGTTGAGGTCTGATGTCAAAGAATATTCGCAATTATTTGAAAAGGCTAATATATACACCTACCCTCTTCCAACCACATATCTGCATAAGGCTGAATTTTCTTCATATAATTCAATCTAAAAAAACATACAGTTGGGCTTCCCTGGTGGCGCAGTGGTTGAGAATCCGCCTACAGATGCAGGGGACATGAACATTTGGGAAGATCCCACATGCCGCGGAGCGGCTGGGCCCGTGAGCCATAGCCGCTGAGCCTGCGCGTCCAGAGCCTGTGCTCCGCAACGGGAGAGGCCACAACAGTGAGAGGCCCGCGTACTGAGAAAAAAAAAAGAAAAAAAAATACAGTGCCAGATTGAATGAGGAAGCAGGTATGAAAATTTAGCTGACTCCTATTATGCCAGACATTAAAGAGATTTGCAAAAATATAAAATAATGCCTTTCCTCTTACTAAATTTTTTGGAAAATATAGTTATTTTTCATAAATATTGTATTTAATAGGTAATGAGCTTATTTTTTTTTCTTTTTTGCGGTACGTGGGCCCGAGCTTATTATTCTTAAATTATTTAATCAACATATTTTTAAAATTTCTCAGTTTTAAATCCTAATATGGTAAATATTACTACTAAGTATTTAATATATGCAGAGTTACAGAAAGTATAAAATATACACTTGTATATAACAAATATCTAATTTCAAGAGTGCTTAATGTGGGCTTCCCTGGTGGTGCAGTGGTTAAGAATCTGCCTGTCAATGCAGGGGACATGGGTTTGAGCTCTGGTCCATGAAGATCCCACATGCTGTGGAGCAACTAAGCCTGTGTGCCGCAACTACTGAGCCTGTGCTCTAGAGCCTACGAGCCACAACTACTAAAGCCTGCATGCCTACAGCTCATGCTCCGCAACAAGAGAAGCCACCACAATGAGAAGCCCGCACACCACAATGAAGAGTAGCCCCCGCTCGCCACAGCTAGAGAAAGCCCGCATGCAACCAAAGATAAATAAATTTATATATAACAAAAAGGAGTGCTTAATGTTAGTGTTCTACAAGTAAAATTAATTTGGGAGATGGTAGTTCATTTTTCCAGTTTAGTTAATATAAACAGACCTCAATTAAAAATTTTTTAAATCATGACTTCAAAATTTAAAAACACTTACAGGCATAACTCAGAGATATTGTGGGTTCAGTTCCAGACCACCACAATAAAACAAATATCATAATAAAGTGAGTCATACAAATTTTTGTTTCCAACTACATATAAAAGTTATGTTTACAATATACAGTAGTCTATTAAGTGTGCAACAGCATTATGTCTAAAAAAACAATGTGCGTACCTTAATTAAAAACACCTTATTACTAAAAAATGCTAACCAGCATCTGACAATGCAGGGTTGCCCCAAATCTTCAATTTGTAAAAAACACAGATTCTGTGAAGTGCAATAGAGCGAAGCACAATAAAACGAGGTATACCTGTACCACATTGTTATTAATCAGTGTACCAAATAGCAAAATATTACAAATTTCAGTATATACATTTTAACTTCTCTTCATGTCATGATCTGATTAGAATGTCATTTTAACTTCTTTCATGAATAGAAATTACATAGTCCCTGTTTGCCCTATCATACGCTTAAGTGACATCTCCCCCTTTTTTCTTTATGTTATAGGGAAAGAAATCCTTAGGCTATCTCATTTTGTTTCATTAGTTTATCATAGATATTTACTATTTCAAAAATAGCATTTTCTCTACTAAGTAGAAAAGTATTTGTATAAAAAAATTTTTTTTCACTATGTGGAAATTCTATTAAACATGGAAGAATTTCTCTAATTTGTACCTTCCTCTTTACCAAACCAATTCTTGGAATCTTAATTATTCCAACAAATAATTTTTCATTTTTCATTTTCTTCCTAATGGTCCTTTCCCTACATTTATACAGTTAGATACAGGAACACCTAGGAGGCAGTGTTCCTTCCTAAGACAGAGACAATGTGTATATGCATATGATTTTATACAGGAAAAGAATCATTGTGCACTTTTTCAATGAACATGTACTAGGAATACTAGGGAGCTCACCGACTAGTAGATTGTCTTCAACTGCGGCAAGTGACTAAAATGCAAATACAGAAGGCAAAGCAAGAATAGTTCATAAACTCTGGCTGGTTAACTTCCACAGCCAAGATATGAATTTTTTTAAAAATTCTGTCTAGTTGAGCTAAATGAGTAGACGTTCCCTCTGTGTAATTCTGAGTGAGTTACCACAACACTCACTCTCCTTAGTTTCAGTCACTTGCCTTAGATGAAGACAGCATTTCTGTGAACTTCTGGGTTGGTTCAGCTGCTCTTGCTTTGATCATGGCTACACTCATGTTCTTTTCACCAGGCAACTTGCTATATTAAGGGTGTAGGCTGATGACCCTGAGAAGGTGAGCCAAACCAAACAAGTGAAGGTTATCTATAGTTGTGATGGCTTGCTTTAACTATCAAGTAATAATTTTTATTTCATATAATCCCTCTATTTTTATCATTTCCTTAGTTGCTAAAATTTGAGTTTTATTATAATTGAAAAACTTTATTACTGTACCTCTTCTATTTTCTTAGGAGAAGTTTCACTTTTATTACATTTGAATTCTTCATTTATCTTTATTCTGGCTGCTAGAAAAAGAAAAAATATGTATATAGTTATTTGCTTTTCTTTCTTTTCCTTTTTCTTTTAAAATATTTTTTTATTTATTTTGGCTGCACCTGGTCTTAGTTGCGGCATGCAGGATCTTCACTGTGGCGTGTGGGATCCTTTGTTGCGGCGTGTGGGATCTTTAGTTGCGGCATGTGGAATTCTTAGTTGCGGCATACGGACTCTTAGTTGCAGCATGCATGTGGGATCTAGTTCCCCCGACCAGGGATCAAACTGGGGCCCCCTGCATTGGGAGCATGGAGTCTTACCCACTGGACAACCAGGGAAGTCCCTGCTTTTCTAATTTATAATTTCTGTCCCAATAATTTACATATTATTCATTATACTACGATACTATATGCTATATATCTACTAGTTCTCTAGTAGAAAAAATAATTTTGCCCCATGTAAAACAAAGTATAAAAATAAGAAATTTATTTTAAAAGTCCATGGAGAGCTTTTGACAGGCTGGCAAATTTGTAATTAAACTTAATACATATTTTTAGCACTCTAATACTTTTGTGTCCTGCTTTTTATTTCTAATTTCATTTTGAACTTCTAACTATTAGATTCTAATAAATTCAAGTTAATACTTTGTTTTTGTAAATCTAAGGATTTGAATTAACATGCTTTTTTTAAGATGGCAAAACTCAATGCATACAAGCATGTTAACCCTACCCCCCTGCCAAAGACACACTTAAAATGAAGATATAGCAGCAAAGAGGATATACAAATAATTCTGGGTGCCTTGACTGACAAGTAAAGTGACTGATAAATAAAACTTTTGTTCATATACCACTGAGACTTTGGCATCACTACAGCAGCATAATTCAATATAACTGATAAATTGCCTTAGAGTGTGCTGTGAGCATTTAATGGAACAATTCATGTACAGTGCTTAGTAAATATGCAGTATTAGCTATTCTTATAATTATTTCACTTAAAAACATTTAAAACATTTAAAAATATGTTATGCTGATGGAGATTAGCCATAAAACCTTCCCTCTGTGCTCGATACATTTCAATATGTAAGGTGGGTAAGAGTTTAGGCTTTGGAGCCAGAATGTTTAGGCTAAATCCCAGCTCCACCTCTTACTAAGTATGATGTGGGGTAAATCCTTTCACATTTTGTCAGTTTTCTCATCTGAAAAAATAGAAATTATGATAGTAACTACCTCACAGGGCTGTGATAAGAATTAAATGAGGAATTTGTGTAAAGTACATATAATATGAGGCATATACTTTAATATTCAAGAAAATTTTTTTGATAAATTAGAAAAACTTGAATTCCTAGTGACAGTGGGGACACTTTACGTAGGTGGCCTCTTTTTTTCAAATGGAGGTTGAATTTTTTTTTTAATTTTTATTTGAGCATAGTTGATTTATAATGTTGTATTAGTTTCTGTTATACAGCAAAGTGAATCAGTTATACCTATACATATATCCACTCTTTTTTAGATTCTTTTCCCATATAGGTCATTACAGAGTATTAAGAAGAGTTCCCAGGCTTCCCTGGTGGCGCAGTGGTTGAGAGTCTGCCTGCCGATGCAGGGGACACGGGTTCGTGCCCCGGTCTGGGAAGATCCCACATGCCGCGGAGCGGCTGGGTCTGTGAGCCATGGCCGCTGACCCTGCGCGTCCGGAGTCTGTGCTCCGCAACAGGAGAGGCCACAGCAGTGAGAGGCCCCCATACCGCAAAAAAAAAAATCTGTGCTATATAGTAGGTCCTTATTAGCTATCTATTTTATATATAACGGTATGTATATGTCAATCCCAATACCCCAATTTATCCCTCCACCCCTCCCCCAAGGTGCCTTCTTAAAGAGGTTTAGAAACTGAGTATGACCAACACAGAACCTAAGCTTTAGAGCTCTGAGTTCCGGTAAGACAGAAACCACTTTAAACAGTGAAATACTGAATTTGGAATCATTTGTGATAGATTCTCTTTCATAGCTGCTGTCACTTCTAGAAAGACACAAAGCATTAACAATATGGTAGTATCTGGTCCTAGAGGATGTGAAAATTTGATTATATAATAGACAAATGAGTTTCATGGCTTGAACATAAGGCAAGTAATGGAGCACACTGAAATTCTGATCCTTTTTTTTCCCCTAATTTTTTAAGAAAAGTTGATCTTTAAAATTTTTTCTTTGTAGATACTTCTCAAAGAAGGGTAAGGTAAACTCATTTTTATTTAAAAAAACATTAGGGGAGAGATCGTGAAGGTCATTCCCCAAGATAGGTCTTGACCACCATACATGGTCTCTTATATTATTAACAGCCACCTAAAGAATGGACTTGCTCCAAAGGGGCAAAATATAAACTTACCTTCTAATGCCCTAGCATCATTTTTAAAAACTTGTTGTCTGGTCCTGTGCAGTGTTTTAAAGAGCTGTAAAACCTATAAAGAAAATTAGAATTCAGACCTCAAAAGAAAAAATTTCACATTTTACATAATTACATGGATTAAACAGTATTTATTTTCTGTTTGTTTTTTAGACTATTTTTCGAAATAGTTGGTGAAAACAAGGGTTGGCCAAAATAACTTTCCCTTGATTATTTATCTTTAAATTAAAAAAAAAATTAGCCTTATGTATTTACAAAAACAATACAAAATTCTTTGAAACAAAACAATACGAGAATGGTTAAAAAGTTAATGATTCCTCCTGCCAAAACTAGTTTGCTAAGTTAATCAACTTTACCAGTCTGGTATTTGTTCTTATTTTGCTTAACCTGAGAACTTCATCTGCTCTTAAAGTCATACACACATGCACACACACTCGTGAATATACTACATCTTAGAAGAGGCCAGAGGAAGATGTTTCAGATAATTTAGGCAGGTTTAATTGTGCTTTCTCAAAAAAGAAGTGGAATGCTGAGACTTCTGAATATTCTAAGACTGTGCTAAAAAAAAACAAACAAAAAGGTATTCAATATTGTCCCCCCAATATTGCTCTTTCTTCTGTCTTCTCAATTTCAGTTATGGAAAACAATGGATTTCTCAAGCCAGAAATCTCTAGGTCATTCTTTAAATCTACCTTACTCCTCATGTAGAAACTGTAGGGATGTTTCTCTAATCTTTTGTACATTCTCCATCATCCAAAACAATTTAAGTTCAGACCTCTCCCTATCTCTTGCTTAGACTACTGACAAAGATTTTGTCACTCTGCCACCATTCTCTCCTTTCCCCAAGTCCATTCACCAGATAACAATACCTAAACTTTACTAAGTTTTCCTGTGCGCTAGGCACTATTTTAAGTATTTTACATATTCTAGAAAACCTAAAACATCAAAGGCAGATACCAAAACAGAAACAGAAAACAGGGAGCAGAAAACATAAAAATAAAACAAAACAAAGACTGACCAACCACAAAGAACCTTCTCAGAAACATAAATTATTGCAAACATGGAATAACAACAAAAAGAAGTTAGAGTAAATTTAAAAAGGAACATTCAGAAAATGCCCCCAAACTCTTGGATATCAAAAGAGTGATAGCAAAGATTAAGTTGAGAAAAACTACCCCAAAAGTTGAATAAGAATTCAGAGATACAAAATAAGGAGAGAAAGGATAAGAAAATTAAAGGAGTAGTCTAGATGGACCAACAGTTATATTCACAGATCTCCAACAAGACTGAACAAAGAAAACAGCCTCCATCAAGTGCTCAACACAAAATCCATGAATAATCTTGGAGGGCAAAAAACAGTTCACGTATAAAAAATAGAAAATCAGAATGGTACCTGATTTCCAAATAGCATCACTGTGAGAAGACAATGGTATAAAATCTTCAAGTTTTGTATAAAATGTCCAGCTTAGAACACCATACATATCCAAACTATCACCTAACTGCCACGGCAAATAAAGATTTTTAGAAATGCAAAGTCTCTTATTTGCCATACGCCCTTTCTTGGAAAGCTATAGAAGATTGTGCTCCACCAAAATAAGGAGATGAATCACAAAGAAAAAAAAATGGGAATGAGGGACACAGGTAATCCAACATAGGAGAGGCAGAGATGATGGTGAAGGACAAATATAGGTCAGCATTTCTGCAGCCAGCATAGAAAGCAACTAGTCTGGACTATAGCAAGAGGCTATATTGCTCTACAAAAGATGCTGCTAGGAAAAAACGATACTAGTAGACATCAGTTTTGCTCAGAGTTCGGAAATAGCTATGTAGGAAAATGATAATAAAAACAAGACAGTTATTAACTTCAAGAAAAGTTGGGACTTCCCTGGTGGTCCAGTGGTTAAGACTCCATGCTCCCAATTCAGGGGGCCTGGGTTCAATGCCTGGCCGGGCGGGGAACTAGCTCCCACATGCCGCAACTAAGAACCCGCATGATGAAACTAAGACTTGGTACAGCTAAATAAATACGTATTAAAAAAAAAAAAAGAAAGAAAGAAAAACTAAGACTTAGAAAGGCAACGTAATCATATATTTATATTAGAGGGCTCAGCTGTGGACAAGTTCTATATAGTCATATTAATATCAAAGATGAAAAACTGCTTCACCAAAATCTGTATATTGAGAGGAATAGGGTATAAGGGGGAACTTAGTCCTCAACTTTCACAGACAAAGGTCAATAAATATCCTCAAAGAGAAAAAAAAAAATCAATAGTAGTTTAAACATGTTATTTAGAAACATGGAGGTAAATATCAGAAAAAATAAGTAAAATGATTAAAAGTGCTTATATTTGGGAAGCAGGAATTGGGAGTATGTAGAAGTCAGTAGACACCTACTGGTTTCTGTGTAACACTATTTGACTTCTTAAATTTTACACATTTATCCCCTTTATAAAAACTAAAAAAATTATTTTAAAAAGATAAAGGGAAAGGACACTATCAAAAAAGAGAAAAGACAACCCACAGAAGGAAAGAAAATATTTATAAATCGTATACCTGATAATGGGCTAGTATCTAGAATGTATAAAGAACTTCTACAATTCAAATAAAAAACTAATTTAAAAATAGGCAAAGGATTTGAATAGACATTTCTCAAAAGAAGACACACAAATGGTTATTAAGGCCATGAAAAGATGCTCAACATAATTAGCCATCTGGGAAATACAAATCTAAATTTCAGTGAGGTACCACTTCATCCCAATAGGATGGCTACAGTCAAAAAAACAGACAGTCAATAACATGTGTAAGATGTGGAAAAATTATAACTCTTATACATTGTTGGTGGGAACGTAAAATCCTGCAGCTGCTTTGGAAAAGTTTAGCAGTTGTTCAAAAAATTAAAGAGTTATCTATCATATGACCCAGCAATTCCATGCCTACATATACAACCAAGATGAAAACATATGTTCATATAAAAACTTGCACATGAATGTGCATACTAGCATTATACAAAACAGTCAAAAAGTAGAAATAACCCAAATGTCTACCAACTCAGGAATGGATAAATAAAACATGGTGTATCTATATTGTTATGGCTTGAACTGTGTGTCCCCTCAAAAGACATTAGAGGATTAGAGTCCTAATCCTCAGTACATGTAAATGTGACCTAGTAGGGTCTTCACAGCTATAACTGAGTTAAAATGAATCATTAGAGTAGGCCCTAATCCAATATGACTAGTATCCTTAAAAGAAGAGGATAATGCCAGGTGAAGAAAGAAACACAAAGGTGTAAGACCACCATGTGAAGATGAAGCAGAGATTGGAGTGATGCAACAGCAAGCCAAGGAACACTACGGATTGATGGCCACCATCAGAATTTAGGAAGAAGTAAAGATTTTGCCCAGAGTTTCATAGGGAGTATGGCTCTGCTGTCACCTTGATTTCAGACTTCTAGCATCCAGAACTGTGAGACAATAAATTTCTGTTGTTTTAAGCCACCCAATTTGTGGTAATTTGTTAGAGCAGCCATAGGAAACTAACACAGATTTTACTATTGGGAAGCGGGATGCTGCTGTAACAAACATCTAATAATGTGAAATTGGCTTTGGAATTGAGTAATGTGTAGAGACTGGAAAAATTTTGAGATGTTTGATAGTAAAAGCCAAGACTGTCTTGCAAAGATTGTCGGTAGAAATAGGGACATTAAAGGTGGCAGAACATCATAGAAACCCAGGGAGTTTAATATTACAAGAGCGGTGGAAGAGGTTGCATGGGATTAAGAAAAAAGTGACAAGTAAGTAAGCCTAATCATTTTACATGCTATTCAGGGAAAAAACAAAGTGATTCCATTAGTACAACAACCAGTAACCCTACTTTAAGAATTAGTATTAAGAAAAAGAAAATTAGTATTAAGAAATGCCTTAGGGCTTCCCTGGTGGTGCAGTAGTTGAGAGTCCGCCTGCCGATGCAGGGGACGCGGGTTCGTGTCCCGGTCCGGGAAGATCCCACGTGCCGCGGAGTGGCTGGGCCCGTGAGCCATGGCTGCTGAGCCTGCGCGTCTGGAGCCTGTGCTCCGCAACGGGAGAGGCCACAACAGTGAGAGGTCGGCGTACCGCAAAAAAAAAATGCCTTAGAGCTAGTATCACCTTGGAGTTAATAAACTTTTATTAAAATGTAGACAGCTAGGTCATAGACTGTCTTCTCTTCCTAATTTATTTATATTGATTGGACAAATTCTGGCAGTATATATGGAAAGTCAAATTACTTAGCCTTTTTGCCTCAAAAAGGCTTGAATAATGGGCTAATTTTAAGGGTGGATGATATAATTTCTGTACTAGGTATCACTTTAGCTGGTTAGTACTTTTCTGTCTCTTCTAAGTCTGGGTTATATGCCCCTCTTGAGTACATCCACAGCAGTGGGCACTTACTACAATTACTTGCTATGTCCCCTACTTCCTGAAAGGCTTCTCAGTCATCTGTATCTTCCACATGGCACAGGTGTCTTCTACACATGGCAGTTCTCACCAAAAGTGTTTCTGGAATGAATTCTATTTAACTTCATTTGTATTCAAGTTTTCCAAGCAACTTCCCACTTCAAGGATGGTCCATGTGATATTTCTTCTTTATAGAATACTCTTTTCTCTATTCTAGCTAGTTTCTAACAAAACTTCAGGTCTCAACTCATACCTTTATGAGGGATTTTTTTTTCTTTTTTTTTGCATCCCTCCACACAGGTTAAATCTGAGTTATGTGCTCACCAAACACACTGTATTTTCAACAGAAATATACATCAGGCAACTCCCCTGGTGGTGCAGTGGTTAAGAATCCACCTGCCAATGCAGGGGACACAAGTTCAAGCCCTGGTCCAGGAAGATCCCACATGCCTCAGAGCAACCATACCCGCAGGCAACAACTACTGAAGCCGGTGCGCTCTAGAGCCCATGCTCCGCAACAAGAGAAGCCACTGCAATGAGAAGCCCGCACACCGCAACGAAGAGTAGCCCCCGCTCGCCACAACTAGAGAAACCCTGCATGCAGCAACGAAGACCCAACACAGCCAAAAAGAAAGAAAGTAAAAGATAAAAAAAAAAAAGGAAATATAGATCAGTGGAACAGGATAGAAAGCCCAGAGATAAACCCACGTACTTATGGTCAACTAATCTATGACAAAGGAGGCAAGGATATACAATGGAGAAAAGACAATCTCTTCTATAAGTGGTGCTGGGAAAACTGGACAGACAAAAAGAACCTGCTGTATATTAAAAAAAAAAAAAAAAACACTGTATTTTCAATTCAAAGCACTTACTACACTTGTAATTAATTGTTTAAACTCTCCCTACCTGCCAGATTTCTGTATGAAGTTACTGTTGCTTCCACTATGCCTAGACAGTATAGGCTAAATGCTGGCTGTTAGGTGCTACTAATAACTATTATGGACGCTCAGTAAGTGTTTTGAATGAATAACCGTTTACAGTTCTGTTCCTCTTGGTCTTGTGACATATATTGAAATGTACTAAGAACAGAGTTCAGTAGTACAGGAGGCACTCTTGGTGGCTCCCTGTTATTGACCAACAATTATAAGCACTGCTTTTCCTTACTATACTATAGCAGGCCGTTTCCCATTTTCCATATCTCAACCAGTGACAGGGACTGGTCTCAACCGGCCATGTTGATAATACTTAAAGTTAGGGATGGCTGCTCCCAGAGAACTGTACACTGGCCAGGAATGCGCATCAGTTTGACAAGAAATAAATCCGACACCAGGTCCTCGGGGATGTGACCCCCGACCACGGCGGGGCCATCACTTCCCAAGCTCCTTCAGAACACTCAGGAATCACAGGTTTCTGCTCTGTCTCGCTAAGTGCTACTTCTGGCAAACGGTTTTGCTGGGAATCAGTTTCCTTGGTTCCTAGACGTCTGTGCACCTTCTGGTTATCTGACGAAACCTTTCACCTCATAGGAAGGTTTCAGCGCAGGACTGATTTTGGGGTCTCGTACAATTCCCATGGATGTGAAATGGGCCCCTCACACAAACGCTCGGTGTGGACATGGCAAGGGGGCAGAACTCAAGTCGCCGGCATGCATCACGGACAAACATTCCGTACCCGGTAGACGAAGAAGTAGGACCACCTGTGTCGCCCTCTCTCCTCCGCACCTGCACAAACCTTCGACTGTCCTGCAGGGTCGGTCACCGGCTCCTCAGCTGTAAAGGCCACATACTCCGTGGAGGGTCCTGAACCCCAGCTACAGAGATTCCAGACTACGTTCGCAAGGCCGCGCTCTTACCCACCCCGCCGGCATCGCACCCAACCCCTCCCCGGACCCAGTCACCTTGGCCGCCTGACTCATGGCTCTCCTCACAGCTGCAGCTACTTCTCCAGCGGTCGAGTCGCCCCGCCTCTCTGCAACCAGTCACCGCCTGGTATGGACGGTCCAACACCCCGTAGCCACGTTCTTAACGAGCCGCAACCAATCACCACGCAGCATCTCCTTCGTAGCCCCGCCCCCCGTGGAGGGACAGGCGTGAGGTGTTCGCTAAGCCGGTACCCTCTAGGAAAACCGCGAGGAGCCGCCGAGCTCAATTACAGCCGAGAGGGGAACGGAAATCACCTAGACGCCATGTTAGTTAGGGGCAGCGGCACTTCCGGCCATTTCTGAGGCAACCGCTGGTGGCGGAGTGTGCATTGACACTTAGTTGATGGCTTCGGCACGTTTATGTACTTACCTCTTGTTTGGCGGTTGGGGTTATGTATTAAGGAATCATTATTTTAACGTTTCTGGGTTGCAAATGTGTTCTTGCAAAAGTGCATAAATAAGAGCCAAGCACTAACAACTACAGTAGGCGTTGACTGGAACGCTGATTCCCAAAAGCGCTATTGGTACATTATCCCACTTCATTCCTCTGGAAGGAGAGGTTGAGTTACTTGCTCAAGTCCACACGATTAGCAAATGGAGGTCTGGGATACAAATGCCTATGATTAACCTGAAAGCTCAGTCTTACCCTCTACTCATCCTGCCTACTCAACTCGCCCTACTCCTTGGTTTTGCTGGTCAAGAGGTTGGAAACAGATAGTTTATTAGCAGCATCATGATCATAAACAATCATAAAGCATTTAAGTACATTTAACTTATGACCTTGCAAGCATCAAGAAAAAAATCTCAACCTTGCTCCCATTGGATAATCATTGTTTGTCTTCCCTACCCACCCCCCCAGGTTAACTTTTAGGTAAAATTGACTTTTTATTAGGAATGAAAGATTTAGACCAATGGATATCCAAGACCCTTTTCCTTCTCTGTGATTTATGTCATTTTAAAGAATATTGCAAGTCATCATGAGAATAGCAATAGTTGACTTTTTAAAAATTAAAATGAATTGGATTTGCAAGAGTGTTTAACATAAGCAATTAAACCAAATATTCTAGATACTGTCTTTTATCCAGGAAACAACAAATTAGATGATCTTGTGACATTGTATAGTAGTGCCTTCTGACTGCTAATGAATGATTCAAAGATGCCAATTTTCATTTTCAGTTTAGAATCACAGCCCAATCTCCTAAACATTCATAATTTATTTTTATAATTTCTGGCTAACTAGGGTCCTGTATTCAGTTAACTAAAGCCGCTTATCTGCCAATATTTGAAAGTACAGTTTCCATAGTGCCCAAAAATCAATTCAGTCCTGAAGCTTCTCTTCTCTTAGGTAAATCTGTATGGTTCCTTGAGCTGTTCCATAAAAGAAGCGACTATTCTGGTTGTTCTGGGAATATGTCTTGGTTTGTTGGCATCTCAAAGTGCGGGACCCAGAACTGAACAGGAAATTCCTACATGTTCATCATGTAAGGTCATGGACTATGTGGTAGGCAGACTAATGGCTTCCAAAACATGTCCCTATTTAAATCCTAGGAACTTTTGAATATATTATTACCATTTATGACAAAAGGGGCTTTGCAGATGTGATTAAATTAAGGATTTTAAGATGGGAAGGTTATCCTAGGTTGTCTGATGGGCCCAATGTAAACACAGGATCTTTTTTTTTTTAAGATTTACTTATTAGTTATTTATTTATTTATATTTATTTTTGGCTGTGTCGGGTCTTAGTTGTGGCATCTGGGGTCTTCATTGAGGCATGTGGGATCTTTCGTTACAGCACATGGGCTTCTCTCTAGTTGTGGCGTGCGGTTTTCCTCTTCTCTAGCTGTGGCACACAGGGTCCAGGGCGGGTGGGCTCTGTAGTTGTGGCGCGCAGAATCCAGAACAAGTGGGCTCTGTAGTTTGCGGCATGCAGGCTCTCTAGTTCAGGTGCTTGAGTTCAGTAGTTGTGGCACGCTGGCCTGGCTGCCCCGTGGCATGTGGGATCCTAGTTCCCCAATCAGGGATAGAACCCGCATCCCCTGCATTGGAAGGCATATTCTTTACCACTGGACCACCAGGAAAGTCCCAACACAAGGATCTTTATAAGTGGAAGAAGGAAGCAGAGTCAGAGAGAGGTTTGCAGATGTTCTTCTGTGGTCTTTGAAGATGGAGGAAGGGCCAGAAGCCCAGGGACACAGGTGGCCTCTAGAAGACAGAAAAGGCAAGGGAACAGGTCTCCCCCAGAGCCTTTAGAAGGAATGCAGCCCTGCTGACACCATGATTTTAGCCCAGTGAAACCCAATTTGGACTTCTGACTTCCAGAATGTCATCTGCTTGTGGCCCCTTCCATCTTCTAAGTCAACAGTGGAGCATCTTCAATCTTTGATTCTCACCCCTGCTTCCATCATCATATCTCCTTGTCTGGGTCTCACTGTCCTGTATCCCTCTTTCATTTAAAGGGGTCCATGTGATTACACTGGGCCCACCTGGATAATTGAGGAATCTCCCCACCTGAAGACCCTTAACTTAATCATATCTGCACATCCCCTTTACCATGTAAAGTAACATATTCACAGGCTCCAGGGATTAGGACATGGAACTCTTCTGCCTCTCATACCCACTTTGGGTGAAGCTGATCAATAAGGATGAAATGGAAGGAAATGAAGTAGGAGAAGCAGCCATGGGCCCGATTGCTTAATAGCTTATAAGCCAAGTTTAGGATTTTATATTTAATTCTATGATGAAATGCCTTACCATCAGGAGAGTGACATCATGATTTATATTTTATAAAAATCATCTTGGCTACTGTATAGCAAATGGATTAGAGTAGAAGCAGATAGGCAAACTAGGAGGCTTTTGAAGTACTCCAGGCAAGATATGATAGAGGCTTGGATTAGGGTGGTGGAGTAGAGGAGGTGAGAAGTGATTAGATTCATATGTGTTGAAAATCCACAAAGAAGAGTTGATGATTGCAAGGCTTTTCGCTTGCACAATTTGGTGAATGGTATCATAGATTTAAAATGCTGCAGGAAGAGGTTTTTAGATTGTTTGTTGTGAGGGAGTAAAAATAAATTTGAAGTGCCTGGTAGACATCCTACTGAAGGTGGTGAGTAGGCAGAAATATGTAGCATACACCAATCTGGAATTAAGAAGTTGGGAGATAAATACTGGAGTCATTACTCTGTAGATAGCAAAGCCTCTTAGTGAAAGATGACCATATTATTTACTACCCAACCCAGTATATATTCATTTTTTAATTTTGACAATTTCAGTCTTACAGAAAAGTTGCAAGAATGATTGAATTTGCAAATACTTTTCACTCAGTTTCCCCTACTGTTAACATTTTACTACAGTTGCTTTATCCTTTTCTTTTTTGGGGATCTCTTTACTGTTTGAAAGTGAGTTGCAGACACAATACTGCTATACTCCTAAACACTTCAGTAGGTTTTTCCCCTACAAAAAAGACATTCTCTTACATCAGTGGTTCTCAAAGTGTAGTTCCCAGGTTAGCAGCAACTGCATCACCTGGAAACTGTTAGAAACCTAAATTATAGAGCCCCACCCCAGATCAACAGATTTTGATAATTTTGCTATATGTATGTGGGGAAATTAACAAGACTTTCAAAACTATTTCCTAATTTGTATGCATTATTTAGATTTCACCAATTGTCTCAGGAATGTCTTTAATACCAAAAGTACCAAATGGGACACTTTTGTGATTAAAGGGGACCACTATCAATAATTTTGCCAAGGCAAAGTGCTAAAGGTATAATTTTTCATAATAAGGACACCTGGAGATTAAGTGTTAGAGAAGAGGGCAAAGAATGGCATGCATTGAAAGACCTGGAACAGAAGGCTCACTATGAAGGAGAAATAGCATCCAGAAAGGTAGGAGAGTGAAGGCTTTTGCTGAAAAGAGGGCATGGTCAACAGTGGCAAATGTTGCCAAGGGGTCAAGTATAATTGGAATTGCCTATAGGATTTTGTAAGTGGAGATCCTTAGTGACCTTGACGAGAGGCAAATGGTTTCAAAAAAGAAAGGTAAAGTGTACACAATATATAGAAAACTCTTTTAAAAAGAAGCAAAGACATGGAGGGGTATGTGGGGTTAGGAAAGGTGTTGTTCTTTTAAGGTGGGGCATCTTACATTATGCTGATTAATGCTGGGAATAATTCTTTGCAGAACAGTCTAGGGAGGTTTACAAACTACTGATGCCTGGGTCTCTCACTCCCAGAGAGTCTGATTTAACTGACCTGAGGTGTGGCCAAGTTCCCGGGTACTTTTTACATGCTCCCCAAGTGATTTTAACGTGCACTCAAGATTGCGAACCACTGCTAGAGGGAGGGAAAAAAACGGATGCAGGAGGGCTTACTTGCTGGAGCTAAGACCTATGTAGCTGACAAATGAAGTTATCATGGTGTCTCTGCCAGCAAAAACGGCCAGTACTACTTAGGTTATCAAATCTTTTCAGTTACAGTATCCGATTTTTCCTACAAGCATCCATAAGTTAAGCAAAGGGCTCACTGCAGTAACACCGCTCCCCGAGAGACTAGAAAGGAAGAAAAACGACCTTGGTGCGGAACCCTCGGGCCTCCAATCAGGAACCGCCCTCCAGCTTAGTCGCGCCCAACGATTCCCCTAGAGCTGCCGCGCGCTCCCGCAGCAGCCCAGCGCACGTCGCCAGTGCGCACGCGCACGAACTGCCGGGGCAAGACAGCAGCGGTCCCCTAGCGGGCTTGGCCGCCAGCTCCCGCCCTCTGCCAGCTCCCACGGCTCCTCCCTCCTCCCGACCTTCTCCCCGGCCAGCCGCGCGGGAGGGAGGCCGAGATGGCAGATGAGATCGCTAAGGCTCAGGCCGCTCGGCCTGGTGGCGACACGATCTTCGGGAAGATCATTCGCAAGGAAATCCCAGCCAAAATCATTTATGAGGATGACCAGGTAGGCACCGGGCGCCGCCTCGCTCGTGGGCTGAGGCGGGGCAGCCGCCTGTGGACACGCGGGTTTCCCGTAGTGGGAAGGGAAGGGAAGAGTCGGGGTGGGGGTGCGCCGCGGAGAAGGGAAGGCAGCGGGCCGCCTCGCGCGGCCTCTGCCTCGGGCCCACAGCCAGCGGGCTGGGCCGCGGCCGCTCCGAGGCGGCCGGCCGGCGCGTGCCTGCGCTCCGGTTACGCGTTATCAGCCCGGAGCGCTGGCCAGGCCGCCGGGCGCCCGCGGGCCCGCGCTGCGGGGTCTGGGTGCTTGTTGTGGGCGCGCCAGGTCCTCGGCATGAGCGCTCGCCTGCTCCCCGACTGCCTCGGACCTCTCCTGTGTCAGGAATCTGACAATCTCGCCCGCGCTCTGCCTGACAGGCAGAAACCCGATCGCACCCTGACTCGGGCCCAATCTCCGCGATCTCCCGCGCGCAGCCGGCCTGCCCGGGAGCTCCCGGGCGCCTCTCCCCGCCGCCTTGCGCTAGAGGGCCGGGGGCGAATGGCCTGGGGGCGGCACAGACGCGCTGGGCCTGGGCGAGGGCCGCTAGCCAACGCCACCCGGACCCACCCCCGCCGCCCATTCTCGGGCCTAGGACTCCTGAGATGAGAGTGGGCCTGCATCTGGGATTTGCTTTCCTTTGGCCCCTCCCGGGAAGAATGGTTCCTTTTATATTTTCAGGAAGCAATTTTATGCCAAGGGATTAAGAATGTCGTTTTTGTTGACTTCACTCTAGATGAAACTGTTTTAGAAAGGCCGAGTTCATTTGACTTCGAGACATCTTGTATAAAATATTTAGTGGGAGGTTATATTTATGGATCTCACATAAAGCTGGACAGGATGGCTGATTTAGATACAAGGTTTGTGCACTATAATAAATTAGCTTTATGAAATATGGAATATAAGGAAAGATTTTATGCTACCAGTAGCGTTCTTAGATTCAGAACACCTCCCTCGAGGTGAATTTATTTAAATATCTTTATTTGTCCGTTAGGGGAGTTCTTTTGTTGTAAGTAATGTGTATTTCTTTAAAAATATTTTAAGTTTCTTTTAATAAATGATCGTTGAAATACTGACTTTTGAGCCATCAAAGTTCCAAGGTGTAACAGCATGAAGCAATCTAAATGATACAGCATTTTTGTACAGAGTACCAAGTAGAATAACTCCTGAGGCAGTTAAGCTGGGATAGGTTCTATTAAACAGCTTCCACCTTCAGTAGAGAACAAGAGATTCAAAACCATTCAAGTGGTATGTAATTTGTCTAAATGTTACTTATGCTCTTCATTTCTACAAAAGAGAATAGATATATTTATTAAGTAATTGAGTAAAGTTGGAAGAAATCAGTGTTGGTCAAATATCAGCAAATTTCTCATTACAAAAGTGATCACCACCATAAAGGAAAAAACCAAATTGCACAACCAGGACTCCTGACCTAGGGAAGGTGGGGACGTGAATCAAAAGATTTCCTTTAAGTGGCGCTGGGAAAGTTGGATAGCTGCAAATAAATCAATTAAGTTAGAACACACCCTCACACCATGCACAAAAATAAACTCAAAATGGCTTAAATGGCTTATGTTTAAAGACTTAAACATAAGACATGACACCATAAAACTCATAGAAGAGAACACAGGCAAAACATTCTCTGACATAAATTGTACCAATGTTTTCTTAGGTCAGTCTCCCAAGGCAATAGAAATAAAAGCAAAAATAAACAAATGGGACCTAATCAAACTTACAGGCTTCAGGCTTTTGCACAGCAAAGGAAACCATAAAAAAAGAAAACCGAAAAGACAACCTACGGAATGGGAGAAAATATTTGCAAATGATAGACCCACAGGGCTTAATTTCCAAAATATACAAACAGCTCATACAACTCAACAACAAACAACCCAATGGAAAAATGGTCAGAAGAGACATTTCTCCAAAGAAGACATACAGATGGCCACAGGCACATGAAAAGATGCTCAACATCACTAATTATTAGAGAAATGCAAATCGAAACTACAATGAGGTACCACCTCACAACAGTCAGAATGGCCATCATCAAAAAGTCTACAAAAAAATGCTGGAGAGGGTGTGGAGAAAAGGGAACCTCCAACACTGTTGGTGGGAATGTAAATTGGTGCAGCCACTATGGAGAACAGTATGAACGTTCCTCAGAAAACTAAAAATAGAGTTACCATATGATCCAGCAATCTCACTCCTGGGCATATACCCGGACAAAACTATAATTCAAAAAGATACCATTAGACTGTAAGTTCCATGAAAAGGACCAGAGGACCACATGTGTTGTGTCCAATTCTGATTTCCTAGCATTTATTACAGTGTTTCCCATGGGGTTAGTGTGAAAGAATGATAAGTTTAGGCTGTAAGATTATATACGAAAACCTTGATTTCCCCTCCCCCCCTTATTCCAGTGTCTTGCTTTCCATGACGTTTCCCCTCAAGCACCAACACATTTTCTGGTGATACCCAAGAAACATATATCCCAGATTTCTGCAGCAGAAGATGACGATGAAAGTGTAAGTACATTTACTAACATGATTAATTTTCTTGCTTTTTAAATTGGGAGACTAAATTTTCACTTTAAAGTGATATCACATTTTCATTTTCCTGAGGGCATTACTGAGGAAAATCAGAAAATCATCAGGGGTTCAATGCAATGTATAAGTAATTTGATTTTTTAATGAGATATAATTGGCATATAACATATTAGATTTAAGTATATAACAAAATGATTTGATATATGTATGTACTACAAAATGATCACAGTGGGACTTCCCTGGTGGTCCAGTGGGTAAGACTCTGCGCTCCCAATGCAGGGGGCCTGGGTTCAATCCCCAGTCAGGGAAGTAGATCCCACATGCCTCAACGAAGATCCCGAGTGCTGCAACCAAGACCTGGCGTAGCCAAATAAATAAATTTTTTATTTTCAAAAAGAAAATGATCACAGTAAGCCTTGTTTACATCTATCACCACAAATTCTTCTTTTTTCTTTTTTTTTTTTTTGGATTTTAATTCCTTTATTCAAATGATCTCTGGGCTTAAGTTTACAAAACAAATTTCATCTTTAGACTTTCATTTCTCCCTGAGAATTTGATAAAGAGAAAAGATGTATATTCATATTAGATGTAGTTCCATATTTTTAGAGTTTTTATTATTAGAGAACCTTACTATTTTCATTCAGTCTTATGCAGAACCTCTGATATACTATGTTGAGCAATGTAATTGGACATAGTTTGGCATGGAAAATAGGAAATTAATTTTCAGCCTTTGAAATGGAGTATCTTTAGTGTTGACTGATTAGTGTATTTTCTTACCCATTTCCTAGCCTTCTGTGGTCAAAACTACACTCCCACCAACAATCCCAGAATGATGCCCAAAAGAAGTCATCACCACAAATTTTTAAACAAAAAAGGGTTCTAAGCAAGGATTAAGTTGGTGAGACTAATTTTTCCTTAAGTAAGAAATAGTGTTATCGTACAGGAGAGGGTTCATTGGCTTTTCTGTTAATGCCGTTAAAGAAAAATAATTATTTGATTTTGCTAGGAGCTACTGGCCTCAATTAAAATTTTTCCTGGTGCTCTTTGTAGTAGATTATATAATTGTTCATAAATACTATTTTATTTAGGGGTACATTATATTTCTGAGCTCACTGATGTTGGGCCTGGTCGTATGACTTAACTTGGCCAATGAGTACAAACAGAAGTGATACATGTCTTTTGAATAGAAACTTTAAGAGCTAGCACCCGGTTTGCCATGTTCTCTCTTGCCTCTGCCACTGTTATCATACAGAGACTGTTCCATCAGCATGGGTTTCAAAGTGAAAGAGATGTAGAATATAGAGCCTGGTCAACTTGTGATGAAGATGTAGTAAACACAAGAAATGTATGTTCGTTGTAAACCAGATTTGGAGGTGGTTTGTTACCACAGCATAACCAATTCTATCCCAACTGATACACTCCCCCGTAACAAGCAAGCAAGGTATCGTGCCTTATTAAGAAAACTTAAATACCACTTGGAATATGATTTAAAAAAAATTTTTTTTTTCGCGGTATGCAGGCCTCTCACTGTTGTGGCCTCTCCCGTTGCGGAGCACAGGCTCCAGACGGCCATGGCTTACGGGCCCAGCCGCTCTGTGGCATGTGGGATCTTCCCGGACCGGGGCACGAACCCGTTTCCCCCGCATCGGCAGGCAGACTCTCAACAACTGCACCACAGGGAAGCCCTAAAAATTGTTTTAATTTAGCAGATTTTTGTCTCTAATATGTTTATTGAAATTAGTAATTACCTAATACTAATTTCAATACCTAATCTTACTGGGTTTTTAATTGTAGATTATATTATTTTAGGATTAAAAGTGTTTCCAAATATTTGCCCAAAGTCTGTTTCAGTTTGGCAGTCTTTTAATTTAATATTTCAACTTGGTAGTTTGTTACATGATGACAAAAAGTTGTAAATTACCATTGCTTAAGAAACTTTTTTTTTTTTTTTTTTCCCGCTTCTTGGACATTTAATGATTGTTGGCAAGAAATGTGCTGCTGATCTGGGCCTGAAGAAGGGTTATCGAATGGTGGTGAATGAAGGTTCAGATGGGGGACAGTCTGTCTATCATGTTCATCTCCATGTTCTTGGAGGTCGGCAGATGAATTGGCCTCCTGGTTAAGTGTATTGTAGGGATCATTTTCCCTTCTCTATGCAGTGATCAGGTCTGCAAGTTCCAATATGCAAAACAATACTTTTTTTTGCGTGTGTATGGAGAGATTGCAGAAATAATTTTAAAAACCCGTACATAATAAAAGACATTGTTGCATGGTCTGAATTCTGTATTTGACTTATTTTAAAAACATATTTGTTGGAATGTTTGAAGGTGGAGTTCATAATTTGGGAGGTTTTTGTTTTTTCTCCCCACGGAGGACTCAGCATATGTACATGGCTATAATGGTGTGACTGATCTTTGAAGACAAATGTAAAAATTTCATAAAATTAGCTTTAGCTTTGAAATATCCTTTTAGGGTAAAATATTAGTCCAGGAGAAGATTTTCTAATCCAATTCTCTTATTTTCTAAGAACAAAGGAGTATGTGATGTGATTGATCCAGAAAATGACAGTTGTGGGTCTAGCAAAAATGCTTTTTGTCCAGCTCACGTGTTTCTCCTGGACTGCTGGGCTAGTGTGGAAGGGATGAAAGTAGATTTGTCACAGAATCTTTGATGACCATGTGAAGCCATACTATGATGTTTCCTTGTTACCTAATGCTATTTATTATAAAGACTTGAAAATATATTATTTAGAATTAACTCTCCAAATTGAAAACTCATTGTTGTGAATGTGTATGTGCACACTAGCAAAAATTTTTAAGTTATGCATGACTCTGGCTGTGTAGAGTTGGGGGGAAATCTCAGGGTTTGAGCTCTTATGTAGGCTGACAACAAAACTTTGTTTTTTGGTCTTGCCATGCACCCTAGCCTTTCTAAGTTTGTGCAGGGCAAACAGGTTTGCTTCTTTGCTTTCCTTCATGTAGGTACTTTCCAGCTTCTAAAATTTATTTAATACTTCTTGCCTGCTTTGTCTCTTCTCTCATTCTCTTTGTGTTTATGGGTTCCTTCCATGTTTAATCCCTAAGGCCATTTTAGTAGATTTTGACACATTTTATTGCAAATTGTTTTTCTTCTAAACTTTTAATTTTATTAGTGACTTAAAACATTTAGGGGGGGTGGATTAGGGAAATTGGCTGTATTTGTCTTACAAGTGAGTTTTTTCCAACTGTCATTTTTTTACTTTGTTTATGGTGTTTAAAATATTTATATAGTTAATGTATCCATTTTTAATTTAGTTCATATTTTTATATAGTTAATGTACCAATTTTTAATTTAGTTCATATTTTTAAGAACCTTTCCCACCCTAGGAGGATTTATAAAAGAAATTATTCCCCTAATACTTTATGGCTTTACGTATTTCTATGACTTTTTTATGATGGAAGTTCTGGGGCGGGGGATGAGTTTTGGAGGGATTTGTGCCACTGTAAAAAATGTAATAATGAGAGAAGCATTTGTACTATATATAAGAGGGTTGAGTCTAGTTTCCTTAGGCATATTAACTTTTGATTTCGTCAAACTAGTGCTAATAAATCAGGTAGATAACCGCTAAGTTGTCTTGCTGATTGTGTCCGACCTTTCTGCCTAAAATCGTTCTGAGACTCAATTTTCAGTGTGTGCGGGAGGGGGGTGGGGTGGGGGGGTGAGTATCCCACACAGCATCCGCTAATTCTCCAGATACCAGCTGGGCGTCCTACAGTTCAATTCAATTCTGACACTACCCAGAGATAACATCAGATTCCACAGGTTAAGGGTTCAGTCCTACACAACTGCCATCCCCCTATCCCTCCAACTTCAGATGCCATTCACAAGCTCGGGTTGTTACCTGTACTTCTGACCAGCTGGCTGTAAATCACACATTCTCAAGACTCTTCCTTGACTTCAATTAATTTGCTAGAGTGGCTCACAGGGCTCAAACATTTTACTTACTAGATCAGTGGTTTAATAGAAAAAGATATAATTCAGAAGCAGCCAGATAAGAGATACATAGCACAAAGTATGGGGAAGGGCCAGGAGCTTCCATGCTTTCTTTCAGTGCACCACTCTCCCCAAATCACGTATTCACCAACGTGGAATCTCTGAAAAATGTTCTTTTGGGTTTTATGGAGGCTTCACTGCATAGGCACGATTGATTAAATCATTGGCCATTGGAAATGAATTCAACTTCCAGCCCTTTTCCCCCTCCCTGAGGTTGCTGGGTGGGACTGAAAGTTCCAATCAAGGGGTTGATTCCCTTAGGTTACCTAAGGGTGGTCCAAAAGTCACCTCATTAACATAACAAAAGATACATTTATCCCTCTTTATCACTTAGGATAATTACAAGGGTTTTAGGAGCTCTGTGCCGGAAAGGGAGATGAAGACCAAATACATATTTCTTACCATAAATCACAGTATCAAACTGCCTGAAACAGACTTGTGTCAGATATTCACCAAACCTCAGGTGGTAGCCAATTTACAAGATAGCCCACAGACATCCTCTCCTAGCATCCACACCCTTGTGTAGTGGGTCACAAAGGGCTTGTGGCTTATATACCTTGTTCTCTTGGATTGCTCACTTTGGGGGAAGCCAGCTTCTATGGCCAAGGACACGCAGGCAGCCCAGTGGGAAAGCCTATGTTGGGAGGAACTGAGGCCTCCTGCCAGCAGCCAGAGTTAGCATGTCAGCTATGAATAAACCACCCTGGAAGTAGATCCTCCAGCTCCAGTCAAGCCTTCAGATGACCGCAACCTCATGAGAGGCTCCAAGGCAGAACCACCTGACTAATCTCCCAAATCCCTACCCCACAGAAATTAAGAGATAACAAAGGATTGTTTTAAGCCACTAAGTTTGGGGATAATGTGTTACATAGCAATAGATAACAAACATCCTCTTTTCCTTAGCATATAGCTAAGTTACATTTCCCTGCATCCCTTCAGCTATGTGGGGGCATGTGCCTATAGTCTGGTCAGTGAGATGTGTGAGGAACTGATGTATGCCATTTCAAGCCCCAGAAAAATCTCCCATGCTATTTATCCCCCATGCTTTCTCTTTTCCTTTGTCTTGGCAAAATGCAGAAAGGATCCAGCAGAGGACAATGAGCTGTTTGATGGAAGGAGCTTGAATCCCTGAATGAATGGGGCAGAGTCCTCATTATTCCTGACCCACATCAGAATTTGTTAAGCTGAAACAGGAGGGGAGGGGGCAGGGCACAACTTTTAAAAGAATGACATAGCCCGAGGACACAACATAAACTGATTAGAACCAACAGGTCCAAGAAGGCGGACAAGTTCACTAGACCTTAAGCCTCAGGATACACTCATTGTAACACATCAGCAAGCTAAATGACACACTCACAGGTGCCATGACAGTTCCAAGGCTGACCATAAAGGTCAAAAAGTAGGTGCTGGCCTAATTTTTGGAATCCCCACCCCTTCTCCAAAATAGCTGGAATATTCCTCCCACTCATTAGCCTATGAAATTACCCACCCCTATAAAAACTGACAACCCCATACCCTGAGGGCCACTCTTGCCTTCTGAGATGGCCCACGCTCTGTCTGTGGAGTGTGTTTCTAAGTAAATCCACTTCTTACCTATCACTTTGTCTCTCACTGAATTCTTTCTGTGACAAGACAACAAGAATCCAAGCTTCGGGCTTCCCTGGTGGCGCAGTGGATAAGAATCTGCCTGCCAATGCAGGGAAAACAGGTTCAATTTCTGGTCCAGGAAGATCCCACATGCTGCGGAGCAACTAAGCCCATGCGCCATAATGACTGAGTCTGTACTCTAGAGCCCGCGAGCCACAACTACTGAAGCCCACGTGCCTAGAGCCCGTGCTCCTCAACATGAGAAGCCACCGCAATGAGAAGCCCACGCACCACAACGAAGAGTAGCCCCTGCTCGCCGCAACTAGAGAAAGCCTGTGCGCAGCAATGAAGACCCAACACAGCCCAAAATAAATAAATTTTAAAAAAAGAACCCGAGCTTCATTAAGTCCTGAGACCAGGTGTGTGATCTCAGTTCAAAAACCCTGGGTTTGAGTCCCAATCCGGTTTTTGCCTGGGTTTGAGTACCGGCCCATGGGCTCAAGTCTCAATCTGGGTTTTTGCTGGGTTCAAGTCCCAATCTGAGTTACACGGTTTCAAATCCACTGAGATTTCAGGGGCTGGCTGCTGGCAGGAGGCCTCAGCAGCTAGGAATATTTACCATAATTAATACAAGGTCCATTCAGGAGTGGTGGAACTTACTTGTCTGCATAAGGTGGCTTGGGCTTTTAACAATCATAGCAGCCTATTTGATTGTTCTGCCCTTTGAATTACCTAGGAGGGTGAGACTGACAGGGTAAGCAGGGTTAGAACTTGGAGTTAACAGTTGGGCTCATAAGCAGAGTGTAAGCCAGTTTCTGTAGCACAGCTTGATTGAACTGAACTGAGAGGGAGGCTAAATGGGAACTGACTCCTACCTTTAACATTAAATGTTGTAAGTTTAGACCAAAAGTGATAGATTCAGACCATTCAAGGGTTTTAATTTATCACTGAGATAATTTGCTTGAGTAAGCTACTAAGAAAAAGTGGCCTTTATCCTTCATTTTTAAAAATGTTATTTTTCTCAATCAATGTGATACACCGCATTAACAAATTAAGGAATGAAAACCATATGATCATTTCAATAGATGCAGAAAAAGCTTTTGACAAAATTCAACACCCATTTATGATAAAAACTCTCCAGAAAATGGGCATAGAGGGAACCTACCTTAACATAATAAAGGCCATATATGACAAACCCACAGAAAGCATCATACTCAATAGTGAAAAACTGAAAGCACTTCCACTAAGATCAGGAACAAGACAAGGATGTTCACTCTCGCCACTCTTATCCAACAGAGTTTTGGAAGTCCTAGCCACAGCAATCAGAGAAGAAAAAGAAATAAAAGGAATACAAATTGGAAAAGAAGAAGTAAAACTGTCACTATTTGCCAATGACATGATACTATACATAGAAAATCCTAAAAATGCTACCAGAAAACTACTAGAGCTAATCAATGCATTTGGTAAAGTTGCAGGATACAAAATTAATGCACAGAAATCTCTGGCATTCCTATACACCAACAACAAAAAATCAGAAAGAGAACTTAAGGAAACACTCCCATTGACTACTGCAACAAAAAGAATAAAATACCCAGGAATAAACCTGCCTAAGGAGGAGAAAGACTGTACTCAGAAAACTATAAAACACTGATGAAAGAAATCAAAGATGACATAAACAGATGGAGAAATATACTATGTTCTTGGATTGGTAGAATCAATATTGTGAAAATGACTATACAAACCAAAGCAATCTACAGATTCAATGCAATCCCTATCAAACTACCCATGGCATTCTTCACAGAATTAGAACAAAAAATCTTACAATTCATATGGAAACACAAAAGACCCCAAATAGCCAAAGCAATCTTGAGAAAGAAAAACAGAGTTGGAGGAATCAGGCTCCCTGACTTCAAACTATACCATAAAGCTACACTAATCAAGACACTATGGTACTGGCACAAAAACAGAAATATAGAGCAATGGTACAGGATAGAATGCCCAGAGATAAACCCATGCACATATGGGCACCTAATTTATGACATAGGAGGCAAGAAAATACAATGGAGAAAAGACAGCCTCTTCAATAAGTGCTGCTGGGAAAACTGGACAGCTACATGTAAAAGAATGAAATTAGAACACTCCCTAACACCATGCACAAAAATAAACTCCAAATGGATTAAGGACTTAAATGTATGACCAGACACTATAAAACTTTCAGAGGAAAACTAGGAAAAACACTCTTTGACATAAATCACAGCAAGATCTTTATTGACCTACCTCCTAGAGTAAAAGAAATAAAAACAAAAATAAACAAATGGGACTTAATTAAACTTAAAAGCTTTTGCACAGCAAAGGAAACCCTAAACAAGACAAAAAAGACAACCCTCAGAATGGGAGAAAATATTTGCAAATGAAACAACAGACAAAGGATTAATCTCCCAAATATACAAACAGCTCATGTAGCTCAATATCAGACAAACAAATAATCCAGTTAAAAAATGGGTGGAAAACCTAAATAGACATTTCACCAAGGAAGACATGAAGATGGCCAAGAGGCACATGAAAAGATGCTCAACATCACTAATTATTAGAGAAATGCAAATCAAAACTACAATGAGGGGCTTCCCTGGTGGCGCAGTGGTTGAGAGTCCGCCTGCCGATGCAGGGGACACGGGTTCGTGCCCCGGTCCAGGAAGATCCCACATGCCGCGGAGCAGCTGGGCCCGTGAGCCATGGCCGCTGAGCCTGCGCATCCGGAGCCTGTGCTCCGCAACAGGAGAGGCCACAACAGTGAGAGGCCTGTGTACCACAAAAAAAAAAAAGAAAAAAAAACCTACAAACAACAAATGCTAGAGAGGGTGTGGAGAAAAGGGAACCCTCCTACACTGTTGGTGGGAATGTAAATTAATACCGTCACTATGGAGAACAGTATGGAGGTTCCTTAAAAAACTAAAAATAGAACTACCATATGACCCAGCAATCGCACTACTGGGCATATACCCTGAGAAAGCCATAATTCAAAAAGAGTCATGTACCACAATGTTCATTGCAGCACTATTCACAACAGCCAGGACATGGAAGTAACCTAAGTGTCCATCAACAGAGGAGTGGATAAAGAAGATGTGGTACATATATAAAATGGAATATTACTTGGCCATAAATAAAAGAACAAAATAATGCCATTTGCAGCAACATGGATGGACCTAGGGATTGTCATACTGAGTGAAGTAAGTCATGGATGGATCTAGAGATTGTCATACTGAGTGAAATAAGTCAGAGAAAGACAAATATCATATGACATTGCTTATATGTGGAATATAAAAAAAGGCTACAAATGAACTTATCTATAAAACAAAAATAGAGTTACAGATGTAAAAAATAAACTTATGGTTACTGGGGGGTAAGGAGGGGGAGGGATAAATTGGAAGATTGGGATCGACACATACACACTACTATATATAGAATAGATAACTAATAAGGACCTACTGTATAGCACGGGGAACTCTACCCAATGCTCTGTAATGGCCTATATGGGAAAAGAAGCTAAAAAAGAGGGGATATATGTATATGTATAACTGATTCACTTTGCTGAAAGTAACACATTGTAAATCAATTATACTCCAATAAAAATTAAAAGAAAATAGTAGTGGGTGCAATTTTAATTCCAGGTAAAGCTCCTTTTTTTAAAAAAATTATTTTATTTATTTTTTTATACAGCAGGTTCTTATTAGTCATCAATATTATCCCCATCAGTGTATACATGTCAAAGCTCCTTTCTTGGGCTTCCCTGGTGGCACAGTGGTTGAGAGTCAGCCTGCCGATGCAGGGGATGTGGGTTTGTGCCCCGGTCCGGGAGGATCCCGCGTGCTGCGGAGCAGCTGGGCCCATGTGCCATGGCTGCTGAGCCTGCGCATCCAGAGCCTGTGCTCCGCAACGGGAGAGACCACAACAGTGAGAGAAACATATCTTTTCTACTCATATTATGACTTACAAAATAATAAGTGACTAAAATTTTATAATTATGGCATCAATTCTAGTTAAAAAGAACAAAAAGTGGGGAGAGTGGCCCAGATGGCAGAGTAGGAAGACCCTGAGCTCACCTCCTCCCACAGGCACACCAAAATGATAGCTATTTACAGAGCAATTATTGATGAGAAAGACCTGGAGACTAGCAGAAAAGATCTTCTGCAACTAAAGATATAAAGAAAGAACCACAGTGAAATGGGTAGGAGGGGCAGAAATGCTGTATAGTCAAAACTCATACTCTTGGGTGGGCGACCCACAAATGGGAGCATAATTACAATTGCAGAGGTTCTCCCCAAGGAGTGAGAGGTCCACCCCACATTGGGCTCCCCAGCTTCGGGCCTGGGGGTCTTTCACCAGGAAGATAAGCCCCCAGAACGTTTGGCTTTGAAAGCCAGTGGTGCTTACTTTTGGAAGAGCCAAAGGGCTGTAGGAAATAGAGAGTCCACTCTTTAAGGGTACACACAAAATCTCACACGCTCCAAGATTCAGAGCAGAAGCAGTAATTTGAAAGTTGCCTGGGTCAGACCCACCTGCTGATCTTGGAGAGCCTCCCAGAGAGACAGGAAGCAACTGGAGCTCACTATGGGGACACACACACTGGTAGCAGCCATTATGGGGAATGTGTTCTACCACGAGGACACTGGTGCTGACAAGTGCCATTTTTTTTATTTTTGCAGTACGCGGGCCTCTCACTGTTGTGGCCTCTCCTGTTGCGGAGCACAGGCTCCGGACGCGCAGCCTCAGCGGCCACGGCTCACGGGCCTAGCCGCTGCGTGGCATGTGGGATCTTCCCGGACCGGGGTACGAACCCACGTCCCCTGCATCGGCAGGCACTCTCAACCACTGCACCAGCAAGGAAGCCCACAAGTGCCATTTTTGAGTCCTCCTAGCGTATTAGTGCTGGGACCCAGCCCTGATCCTCAGCATGTTGGCACAAGTACTGGGATGCCTGAGGCCAAGCAGTTAGCCAGGCAGGGGCACAGCCTCACCCACTAGCAGATTGGCTGCCTTAGGAACCCCTAAGCCCCCAGCTGCCCTGGTACCTGACCCTGCCCACCAGAGGGCCCAGGATCTGGTCCCACCCATCAGTGCACCAGAACTAGCCTCGGAGCCCCAAGGCCCAACAGCTAGTTGTTGAGACCTGGCTTTGCTCAGCAGTGGGCATAACACCAACTCTGGTACACCCAGGGCCTTGCAGCCAGAGACCTTAGGACCCAACTCTACACACCAGTGGGCAGGCAATAGCTCCAGGACAGCCTGGGCCCAGACTCCAACTGCTAGAGGGTTGGCACCAACCCTGGGACCCCCCAGGACCCTGCAGCCAGAGACCCCAGAACCTAGCCCTGGCCACTAACAGGCTATCAGCCCCAGGACCACTAAAGTACGACAATTTGCCATGTTAGAACCCAGCCTACCCACCAACAGGCCAGCACCAGCTTCATGACCCCCAAGGCCCTATAGCCAGAGGCCTCAGGACCCAGCCCTACCCACCAGTGGGTAGACATGAGCCCCAGGACAACTGCAGTCCTGCATCTTGCTGTGTCAGGACACAGCCTACCTACAAGCACCCAGCACCAGCCCTGAGACCCTTGGGCCCTGGCCTTATCCACCAGCAGGACAACTCTGGGAAACCCTGGGCCCCTGAACCAGCTGCTCAAGATCTGGCCCCACAGACCAGTGGCTGACACCAGCTCTGGTCCCCCAGGGCTCTGCAGCCAGAAACCCTGGGAACTGGCTCCACCCACCAGTGGGCCAGCAGCAGCCTTGGGACCCCAAGGGCCCTGGCCCTGCCCTCCAGCAGGTTTACACCACCAGCTCTGAGACACCTTGGACCCCTCAGCCAGCCACCCTTGAGATTGAGCCCCATTCATCAGTGGGCCATTGCCAGCTTTGGGACACCCAGGACCCTGCAGCCAGCCATGTCAGGAACCTGTCCTGCCTACCAGCAGGTGGACACTAGATCCAGGATCCCCAGCTGCACAGCCACCCACTTTAAAGTGATGAAAGGAAAAACCTCCAATCAGGAATACTCTACCCAGCAAGGCTTTCATTCAGATTTGATGGAGAGATCAAAAGTTTTACAGACAAGCAAAAACTAAAAGAGTTCAGCACCACCCAGCCAGCTTTACAAGAAATGTTAAAGGGAACTCTCTAAGCAAAAAAAACAAAACAAAACAAAACAAAAAACCAGGTCACAACTAGAACATGAAAATTACAGAGGAAAAATCTCATCGATAAAAGCAAATATACAATAGAGATAGTAAATCAACCATGTATAAAGCTAGTAGGAAGGTCAAAAGACAGAAGTAGTAAAATCATCTATATTCTCAATAAGTAGTCAAGGGGTACACAAAATAAAAAGATGCAAAATAGGATGTCAAAAACAGTAAAGGTGGGGAGAGTAAAAATGCAGGGTTGTTAAAAGGTGTTCAGACTTAAGAGATCAGCAACTTAAAATAATTATACACTCACATATATTTCTATATATAAACCTTATGGTAAGTACAAACTAAAAATCTATATAGATACACAAAAAAGAAAGGATTCCAAACATAACACTATAAATAGTCATCAAATCACAAGGGAAGAGAACAAAAGAAGAAAGGAACAAAAAAGAAGTATAAAAATAACCCCCAAACAATTAACAGAGTGGCAGTAAGTACAAAGCTATCAACAATTACTTTAAATGTAAAGGAACTAAGTGCTCCAATCAAAAGATACAGAGTGGTTGAATGATACAAAAACAAGGCCCATATATAAGCTCCTTACAAGAGACTCATTTCAGATCTAAAGACATACACAGACTGGAAGTGAGAGATTGCGAAAAGGCTTTCCAGGTAAATGGAAATGAAAAGAAAGCTGGGGTAGTGATATTTGTATCAGACAAAATAGACTTAAAGTCTATTTTAAAGAGACTGTGACAAGAGACAAAGAAGGATACCACATAATGATCAAGTGTCAGTCCAAGAAGAAGATATAATAATTGTAGGCAGAACTGGAGCTCTGGGCAGCACCAACAGTGACATAGGAGACAGCGAGGCTGTGATGGCAGAAGCCAACCAGTGATTGCAGCAAGAGTGGCAGGGACAGAGCAGACCACAAGGAAGGTGCACAGGCAGCCAGACTGGGCCAGGCCATGGGGAGAGTGGCCATTGGGAAGCAGGCAGGAGGCTGGGTGGGCAGTGGGCAGCTGCCTAGCCATGAAGCAACATGGTGCTGCTCAAGGAGTATCAAGTCATCTTACCTGTGGCTGTGGAAGAGTATCAAGTGGGGTAGCTGTATTCTGTGGCTGAGGTCAACAAAAATGAAACTGGTGGTGGTAAAGGCATAGAGGTCCTGGTGAATGAGCCCTATGAGAAGGACAGTGAGAAAGGCCAGTAAACACACAATATCTACCACTTACAGAGCAAAGTGCCCATGTTTGTTCAAATGCTGGCCCCAGAGGGAGCCATGAATATACATGAAAAAGCATGGAATGCCTACCCTCCTACCCTTATTGCTGAACTGTTATTACAAATGAGTACATGAAAGAAGACTTTCTTATTAAAATTGAAACCTGGCACAAACCATATCTTGGCACCCAGGAGAATGTGCATAAACTGGAACCTGAGGCATGAAAACATGTGGAAGCCATATATATAGACACTGCAGATCAAAACCAAGTATTTAGAAAGGATTTCAAGGTAGAGGAAGACCCAGCAAAATTTAAACCTATCAAAACAGGCTGAGAACCCTTGAGCCCCAACTGGAAGCAAGAACTTGTAAATCAGAAAGACTACCCATACATTCATACATACAAAATGGTTACTGTCAAGTTCAAGTGGTGGGGCCTGCAGAACAAAGTGGAAAACTTTATACATAAGTAAGAGAGGTGTCTGTTTACAAACTTCCACAGGCAGCTGTTCTGTTGGCTCAATAAGTGGGTTGACCTGACTATGGATAGCATTCAAAGGATGGAAGAAGAGATGAAGAGATAGCTGGATGAGACAAGGCAAAAGGACCCAGTGAAAGGAATGATGGCAGATGACTAAAGCCACCCCTCCTCCTTCTGCACTTTTTGCAAGACAGTGGTCAAAAGGAAGGCCCAGCAGCTCCACCCTCCCAAGTGACAGGTCATCTTCAGACATAGCCTTTCTGTGCCCATTCTTCAGACAACTTTTTATCCCTTACTGTAGCTAATTCTAGATGCCCTTTAATACTGTGAACAAATAGACCATCTGGTATTATGAAGTCCATGTGTGCGGGAGCCTGTTCCTCTGAGATGTGTGGTGTGTAGGTTGCTGTATTTACAGCTCCTCGCTCTCCAACCATTGTGTTCTCAACCTATTTCTGTGTGCCCTCCCCCACTTTATTTCCAAGTGACAATTTTAGTCTTTCAAAAACAAATCGTAAATATATACACACCCAACATCGGAGCACTTAAATACATAATGCAAATATTAACAGACATAAAGGGAGAAATTGACAGTAACACAATAATAGTAGGAGACTTTAACACCCCACTTACATGAATGGGCAAATCATCTAGACAGAAAATCAATAAGGAAATACTGTCCTTAAATGACATATTAGATGAAATGAACTTAATGGATATATATAGAACATTCTGTCCAAAAGCAGCAGTATATGCATTCTTTTAAAGCATACACGGAACATTCTCCAGGACAGATCATATGCTAGGCCACAAAACAAGTCTCAGTAAACTTTAAGAAGGCTGAAATCATATCAAGCATCTTTTCCAGCCACAATGCCAATACAAGAAAAAAACTGTAGGGAATTCCCTGGCAGTCAAATGGTTAGGACTCTGCTCTCACTGCTGAGGGCCTGGGTTTGATCCCTGGTTGGGGAACTAAGATTCCACAAGCTGCGCAGCCAAAAAAAAAGAAAAGAAAAGAAAGAAAAAAACACTAACATGTGGAGACTAAATGATATGCTACTAAACAACCAATAGATTACTGAAAAAAATCAAAGAAGTAAGCAAATACCTGGAGATAAATGAAAATGAAAACACAATGATCCAAATCTACGGGATGCAGCAAGAGCAGTTCTAAGAGAGAAGTTTATAGTGATACAAGTCTACCTCAGGAAACAAGAGAAATCTCAAATAAACAACCTAACCCTACACTTAAACGAACTACAGTAAGTCCCCTACACACGAACGAGTTCTGTTCCAAGAGTGCGTTCATGAGTCTAATTTGTTTGTAAGTCCAACAAAATTAGCCTAGGTACCCAACTAACACAATAGGCTATATAGTACTGTACTGTAATAGGTTTATAATACTTTTCACACAAATAACACATAACAAATGAACTCAAAAAATAAAAAAAAATTTTAATCTTACAGTACAGTACCATGAAAAGTACAGTACAGTACCAGCTACATCATTGCTGCTTTTACTCTTGCTTCCAGACATCCTGGGCTTGAAATAAAGATACTGTACTACTGTACTCTATAAAGTACTGTACACTAAAGTACACAAAAGCACAACCACTTGTAGAGGATGCATGCATGTGACAGTGTACACCAGACACGTGAACTAACTTACGTGATTCGACATGTGAACGCACGTTCACATCTTTGAAAGTCTGCAACTTGAAGGTTCGTATGTAGGGGACTTACTGTAGAAAAAAAAAAAAACAAACCCAAAGTTAGTACAAGGAAAGAAATCATAAATAAAATCATAAATGAAATAGAGATGTAAAAAACCATAGAAACACCTAGAGGGGTGGGATAGGGAGGGTGGGAGGGAGATGTAAGAGGGAGGAGATATGGGGATATATGTATGTGTATAGCTGATTCACTTTGTTATAAAGCAGAAACTAACACACCATTGTAAAGTAATTATACTCCAATAAAGATATAAAAAAAACAAACCATAGAGTTGGTCCTTTGAAAAGATGAACAAAATTGACAACCTTCAGCCAGACTCATCAAAAAAAAAAAAAGAAAGAAAGAAAGAAAGAGGGACTGAATCAATAAAATAAGAAATGAAAAAAGAAAAGTTACAACCAATATCACAGAAATACAAAGGATTAAAAGAGATTACTATGAACAATTATACACCAATAAAATGGACAACCTAGAAGAAATGGACAAATTCCTAGAAATGTATAATCTTTTAAGACTGAACCAGGAAGAAACAGAATACATGAACAGACCAATTAGCAATAATGAAATTGAATTAGTAATAAAAATACTCCCAACAAACAAAAAGTGTAGAATTAGATGGCTTCACAGGTGAATTCTATCAAATATTTTGAGAAGAGTTAATGCTTATCCTTCTCAAAATATTCCAAAAAATTGCAGAGGAAGAAAGCTTCTGAACTCATTTTATGAGGCCAGCATCACCCTGATACCAGTACCATGGAAAGACATTACCAAATTACAGGACAATATCACTAGTGAACATAAATGCAAAAATCCTTAACAAAGTAATTGCAAAGCAAATTCAACAATACATTAAAAGGATAGATCATGCACCATGATCAAGTAGGATTTTCCAAGGGATGCAAGGATAATTCAATACCCACAAATAGATCAATGTGATACACCACATTAACAAGTGGAAGAATAAAAAATCATATAATCCTCTCAATAGATACAGAAAAACTTTTTGACAGATTTCAAGATCTATTTATGATAAAGACTCTCAACAAAGTGGTTATGGAGGGAATGTTTCTCGACATAACACAGGCCATATATGACAAACCCACAGCTAACATCATACTGAATAGTAAAAATCTGAAAGCTTTCCCTTTAAGATTAGGAACAAGACAAGGATATCCACTCTTGCCACTTTTACAACATACTATTGGAAGTCCTAGCCATAGCAATCATACAAGAAAAAAAAATAAAAGGAATCTAAATTTGAAACGAAAAAGTTAAAGTGTCATTTTTTGCAGAAAAGATGATACTATACACAGGAAATCCTAACCAAAAAACTACTACAACTCATGAATGAATTTGGTAATGTTGCAGGATACAAAATTAATACACAGAAATCTGTTGGGTTTCTATATACTAACAATGAACTATCACAAAGAAAATTAAGAAAACAATCCCACTGTATCAAAAAGAATAAAATACCTAGGAGTAAATCTAACTAAAGAGGTAAAAGATCTCTACTTGGAAACTATAAGGCACTGATGAAAGAAACTGAAGATGACATAAACAAATGGAAAGATATACCATGTTCACGAATTGGAAGAATTAATATTATTAAAATGACCATACTACTCAAGGCAATCTACAGATTCAATGCAATCTCTTTCAAAATACCGACATTTTTCACAGAACAAGAACAAATAATTTTAAAATGTTTTGGAAACAGAAAAGACCTTGAATAGTCAAAGCAACCTTGAGAAAGAACAAAGCTTCAGAGGTCTCATGCGCCCTGATTTCACACTATACTACAAAGCTACAGTAACCAAAACAGTATGGTAGCAGCACAAAAACAGACACATAGATCAATGGAACAGAATAGAGAGCCCAGAAATGAATTCACACTTTTATGGGCAACTAATCTATGACAAAGAAGGCAAGAATATACAATGGAGAAAAGACAGCTTCTTCAATAAATGGTTACTTCAATTTTTCCAATTGGACATCTCCATGCAAAAGAATCAAACGGGACTACTCTCTCACACATGCCCAAAAATAAACTCAAAATGGATTAATGACTTAAAGGTAAAACCTGAAATCATAAAAATTCTAGAAGAGCCCACAGCAAACATCATCCTCAATGGTGAAAAACTGAAAGCATTTCCACTAAGATCAGGAACAAGTAGACATCTTCCCAAAGAAGACATAGAGATGGTCAACAGGCACAAGAAAAGATGCTCAACATCACTAATGATCAGGAAAAAGCAAAACAAAACTACAACGAAGTATCACTTCATACCTGTCAGAATGGCTATTGTAAAAAATACAACAAATAGTAAGTGTTGGTGAGCATGTACAGAAAAGAGATCCCTGGTCCTCTGATGGTGGAAATGTAAATTGATGCAGCAACTGTGGATAACAGTATGGACAGTCCTCAAAAAACTTAAAGTAGAGGACTTCCCTGGAGGGTCCAGTGGTTAAGACTCTGTGCTTCCACTGCAGGGGGCATGGGTTCAATCCCTGATTGGGGAACTAAGATCCCACATGCCATGCAGCATGGCCAAAAAAAAATCAGAAGTAGAACTACCATAGGATCCAGCAATTCCACTTCTGGGTATTTATCTGAAGAAAACAAAAACAGTAATTTGAAAAGATATAGGTACCCCTATGTTCACTGTAGCATTATTTAAAATAGACAAGATATGGAAGTAACCTAAGTGCTCACTGATAAATGAATGGATAAAGAAGATGTGGTATATATATACACAATGGAATATTTCTCAGCCATAAAAAAGAATAATATCTTGCCAGTTGTGGCATCATGGATGTACCTAGAGTATATTATGCTAAGTGATTAAGACAGAGAAAGACAAATAATATCTGATTTCACTTATATGTGGACTCTAGAAAAACCACAAATGAACAAACAAAACAGAAACAGAATTAGAAATACATTCTGGTGGTTGCCAGAGGGGATGAGGGTGGTGAGAGGAAAGAAATAGGTGAGGGAGATAAGAAGTACAGATTTCCAGTTGTAAAATAAATGTGTCAGGGGTATGAAATGTACAGGGTGAGTAATATAGCCAATAACTATGTAGTATCTTTCTATGTTGACAGATCGTGACTAGACTTATTGTGATCATTTTAAAATGTACAGAAGTACCGAATCATTATGTTGTGTAACAGGAAGTAACAAAGTGTTACAGGTCAATTATACTTCAGAAACAAATAAACTCATGGAAAAAGCAATCAGATTTGTGGTTAGCAGAAGCGGGATGTGGGGAGGGAGAATTGGATGAAGGCGATCAAAGGTACAAACTTCCAGGTACAAGACAAATAAATACTAGGGATGTGATATACAACATGATAAATCAACACTGAAAGTTGTTATATATGAAAGTTGTTGAGGGTCAATCTTATGATCACAAGAAAAAAAATTTTTTTCTATTTCTCTAATTTTATATATATATAATATGATGGATGTTCACTAAACTTATTGCAGTAATCATTTCATGATGCATGTAAGTCAAATCATTATGCTGTACACCTTAAACATATAGTGGGTACATCAATTATATTTCAATAAAACTGTAAGGAAAAAGAACAAAAAGTGGTTAAGCCTTTTTCAAATATGTACTGCAAGTATGCCAAGAGTTGATATCAGTTCTCTGTATATCAATCCTTTCATCCATCTATGAAGCAAACTATTTAAAAGCACCAGCTGACGATAGTAATTGCTTCTTGCTTTGCCTTCTATGATATACAGGATCATTTAATAAAGAGATTTTTGCCTATAGTAGCTCATTAAGTTTTCTTCCTGAGCATATTTATTATAATGATATCCAGTTCTATAAGCTTCTCTGAAGTAGTGTGACTTGTACATGCATTTGTTTACTAAGAGTAAATTCTGATGTTTTTATAGCCTGATTTCTTCTCTTTGTTCCATACTGAAGAGTATTTGCATTTGTCCTAGAAAAATGCAGTTGGTTTAACATGGATTTATTGTACTCTGTTTGAAAATGACCTGAAAGCTTGGATGGCTTCACGTTATTTTTTTAAAAGTCAAGATTATTGATTTATAATTTAAATACCGTAAACTCTACCTTTTTAAAAGTGTGCAGCTTGATGACTTTTGACAAATGTACATCATGTATCCATCACCACAATCAAGATATAGAATATTTTAATCACTCCAAAAAGACTTGTCAGGAGATCATTTTATAATCCATGCAAGAGATGACTGTAGCTTGGTCCTGTATTATAGTGATGGAGCTGATGAGAAGTGATCAGATTCAGCATGCATTTTGAAGGTAAAGCTGGCAGCATTTGCCCATGGGTAAATTGCATAAGAAAGTACAGTCAGGATTTATTATTTCTCAAGATTCTATGGACCAACTTGGCAGTCTGCTGCTTTTTGCCTAGTCATGTCGCTGTGCTTTGTTTAAGGTTGGAAGGTACAAGATGATCCCACTCAGATGCCTCACGGTAGGTGCTGGCAGTCAGCAGGGGTCCTTGGAGTCTCCTTTATATGGCCCCTTATTCTCCTGTAGGCTAGACCAGCTTACATGGTGGTCACATGGTAATAAGCAATCTCAAACTTTGCTTAAAACAAGTACAATTTATTATTCATCATGATTTTTTGTGTTGGTTGGGCTGTTCTGCTGATCTTACCTGGGCTTGCTCATGTAGGTTGGATGGAATGGATTCAGCTGGGAAAACTGGAATGGCTTGGCCTTTTTCCATGTTGTCTTCCACCTCAAGTTTCTTCACAGCATAATGTTCTCAAGGCAGCATTTCAAGAGGGTGAAACAGATGCTGCAAGGCCCCTTGAGGCTTAGGCTTCAGAACTCAAATAACATCACTTCCCCCACAACCCACTGGTCAAAACAAGTTAAAAAGGCCAGCCTAGATTCAAGGATTTGGAGAAACAGACCTCACTTATACAAGGGAGAAGCAGAAAAGTCACATTGCAAAGGTGGGTACATACTAGTATGGAAGGAAGATATATAGCCATTAATCAGTTTACTCCACTGCCGTTATGTTAACTTGCCTACTTTCTTTCTCTCCTCCTGCCATTAAGACCAATTGCTACTGTATCTCTTTGTGACTTGAGTTCATACTTCCTAAGACAAGGACTCCTAAGGCATTAACCTGGGGCCAGATCCCCTCATAAGCTGCAAAATAGCCTATAAATGGCTTACCAGCTTTCACTGTGGTGAGCCAATCTGGTATCCATGGTAGCCAGTGTGTAAAGAACTCAAAGAATCTTATAAAAAGGGCAAAGGGCCAGTGGGTGTGGCAGGTCCTCTGAAGTTTTCCTGAAGGGGTCAATACAGGCATCTTGCTTGACTGGTACAGAGCACCTGGGAAAAGATGTAGTGTGTACAAATATCAGCTTACAATGTAGTATGCAAAAATATACCTCCTTTTGATCTTCTATAACAACTTACTTTCTCTTTTGAGTCTCTGATCCATCATGATGAAAAATGCATATTTTTAGTCAGTTTAGAGTTTCTCTCTTCCATCCCTTGGTCACACCTAATTTCTGGAGGGTCTTATATAGTGTCACAGCATCAGGAGGGCCTATCTACGCTTCTTTGTCATTGGTCTCTACAGTGTTCTCAAGACTTTAGCTATCTCATTTAATCCTTATTCATTGATCCCTGTAGCCTGATATTTTTTAATAATGATGACCATGATTATGATAGTAATTATGACAGTTTTATGATAGTATTAACAGCAATTTCTATTTATTGTCTGCTATGAGAGGCAGGCAGTATGCTGCTGTATATATTAAATATACTATTGATAAAAAACCAAACAACTCTGTGTACATCTATCACATCCTACGGCATTTACTGAGAAATTATATGTATAATGAACACTAGTAATTACTGATGTCCACCATTTGAAACCCCTTTGAATTTAAGGGATTCCTTGTCCCCAAAAGAGAAGTTGAAATGAAAAGACATCTAGTATTCTAGCTCCTCTGCTAGCTGGGATGTAAGCCCTTGACTTAGGCTTTGCCAATCAGATGGACTCATCTGGGATTTTGAATTTGAAACTAATGACACAAAGAAAAAAGGACAGTGGAGATTGCTTTCTGATGTCAGTGGCCGCAGCATCCAGTTGGCAGGCACAACAGTGTCTGTGTTGCCAACTGCTGGATCCAGTATTAAATACCAGGGATGACAACAGTGCAAGCTGCAGTTAGTTCCTTTGTTCAGTGGCAGCAGTAGTGGTGCCCCAATAGACTAGCTTTTTGGTTTTATTTTTGGCTGTGGTATTATCTGCATAGGTTCTCTTGATTCTTGCCTGTTTTACCAGTTAAATCTGCGAGGTAGCCATTAAATATTGTTACAAGAAATTAAATTTTGGAGAAATTTTTACCAGGGATGGTTGTAGGCAACAGATCCTCAGGGAAGGGTGGGGGTGGGGGGGGAGACCTAAGATTAGTTACTTGGTCTGGTTTAAGATGAAGACAAGGAGAATCCAGCTAACATTAAGAAACTGGATTTTCACAGCCCATGGTAAATAGTACCAAAATAGCTAAATCATTCCATGGATCACTTGTACTAAATATGCCAATTGAAGGCAAGACTTTGTACTTTCAAGTGCTACTGCCATAAGATGATATGAAGGGTAAGCAGAATTCTAGGACTATGGAGGTGTTGTGATTGCTTCTAATATTGCTGAACATCTGAGAAAGAAAGAATGACATTCTATGAGGCCACCATCACGTTGATACCAAAACCATACAAAGAAACCACAAAAGAAAGAAAATTACAGGCCAATATCACTGATGAACACAGGCACAAAAATACTCAACAAAATACTAGCAAACTGAATCCAACAATACGTTAAAGGATCATACACCAGGATCAAGTGGGATTTATCCCAGGGATGCAAGGATTCTTCAATATCCACAAATCAATTAGTATGATACACCAAATTAACTGAAGAATAAAAACCATATGATCTCATTGCAGCACTATTTACAATAGCCAAGACATGGAAGCAACCTAAATGTCCATCCACAGAGGAATGGATAAAGATATTGTGGTACATATATACAATGGAATATTACTCGGCCATGAAAAAGAATGAAATAATGTCATTTGCAGCAACATGCTTGGACCTAGAGATTATCATACTAAGTGAAGTAAGTCAGACAGAGAAAGACAAATATCATATGATATCACTCATATGTGGAATCTAATTTTAAAAAATGATACAAATGAACTTATTTACAAAACAGAAACAGACTTACAGATATCAAATACAAACTTATGGTTACCAAAGAGGAAATGTGGTGGGGAGGGATAAATCAGGAGGTTGGGATGAACATACATACACTACTACATATAAGATAGATAAACAAGGACCTACTGTGTAGCACAGGGAACTCTACTCAATATTCTGTGATAACCTATATAAGAAAAGAATCTAAAAAACAATGAATATATGTATATGTATAACTGAATAACTTTGCTGTACTCCTGAAACTAACACAACCTTGTAAATCAACTATGCTCCAATAAAATTAAATTTAAATAAAAGAGACATTGTCACTATTCTTTCTCTTATTTCCTCTTTATATGATGTATCTGTCCTGCTGTGAACAGCATCAGCAGCTCCTAAAAATAAAACAGTTTAAAGGCTATCACCAGCTATGAGATTGATAAGAATCTTACTCTTGAGAGCAACAGTGTATCCTTTCAAAATTGTATTTTGTTACATCACATTATATTTGGCCACACAGTACAGGTCAGATTCAGAAGAGCATTTGGTAGACTGCATTTTGTCATTTAATAAAACTTTTATGGAGCATGTTTTTGTTATTAAAGAAAGTAAATTATGTTCCACTTCAAAATGTCTTTCTCGGAACTTTTGTTAATGCCGTGAATTTTTTTTTTTGATAACTTGTGAGATGTTGCATTTGTTTTTTAGGTGTGCCCTAACCTAAGTGCCACAAACTGGGTGGCCTAAAACAACAGAAATTTATTCTCTTGCAGTTCTGGAGGCCAGAAATCAAGGTGTCAGCAGGGCTGGTTCCTTCTGGAGGTTCTGAGGGAGAATCTACTCCACGCCTCTCTCCTGACTTCTGGTAGCTGTTGGCATTCCTTGGCTTGTAGCTGCATTACTCCAGTCTCTGCCTCCATCTTTACATGGCCCTCCCCTCTGTCTCTTTATTTTTTAAATATTTATTTATTTATTTTCTTTATTTTTTTTGCTGCATTGGGTCTTAGTTGCGGCATGTGGGATCTTTCATTGTGGCATAGACTCTTTGTTGTGGCGCGCCAGGGTTCTCTCTAGTTGTGGTGTGCGGATTTTCTCTCTCTAGTTGTGGCATGGGGGCTCCAGGGCGTGTGGGCTCCAGAGTGCATGGGCTGTGTAGTTGTGGCACACAGGCTCTCTAGTTGAGGCACACAAGCTCAGTAGTTGTGGCACATAGGCTTAGTTGCCCCGCGGCATGTGGGATCTTAGTTCCCCAACCAGGGATAGAACCTGTGTCCCCTGCATTGGAAGGAGGGTTCTTTTTTTTAAATCAACTATTTATTACTATTATTTTTTAAAAATTTATTTTATTTATTTATTTTTGGCTGCATTGGGTCTTCATTGCTGCGCAGGCTTTCTCTAGTTGCGGTCAGCGGGGACTACTCTTTGTTGCAGTGCGTGGGCCTCCCATTACAGTGGCTTCTCTTGTTGCAGAGCACAGGCTCTAGGTGTGCAGGCTTCAGTAGTTGTGGCGCACGGGCTTAGTTGCTCCGCAGCATGTGGGATCTTCCCAGACCAGGGCTAGTATGTCCCCTGCATTGGCAGGCAGACTCTTAACCACTGCACCACCAGGGAAGCCCTGGAAGGCGGATTCTTTACCACTGGACTACCAGGGAAGTCCTCCCTCTGTGTTTCTTTCTCACATCTTCCTCTACCTTTGTCTTCTAAGAATCCCTGTCATTGAATTTAGGGCTCACCCTAAACCCAGGATGATCTCATCTCTAGATCCTTAATTTAATTACATCTGCAAACACCCTTTTTCCTAACAAGGACACATTCACTTAGTTCAGAGGATTAAGACTTGTTTTGGGGGACTACTGTTTTTTTTTTTTTAACATCTTTATTGGAGTATAATTGCTGTACAATGGCGTGTAATGCCGTGAATTTAAAAAAATCTGCTATATTAAAAAGGAATTGCATTGATTTTCTTTTCTAAAGTTCAGGAAATGTCTCATTCAAATAGTTGCTTGCTATGAACTATGGTTAGGCAGAAGACAAAGGAATGAATTTTCCTCCTGTTGGAAATAATTAAGCAAGCTCTGCATGTAATATATATTTTGCCATTTATGTTAATTTTATTCCATCAAATATGGTTATAAATGTTTTAGAGAAAGAAGATGGCTATCAGAGAAAGCTCATGTTTGCTAAGTGGAGGATATAATCCTTAACATCAAGGCATTGTTTGTCAAGATTCAGCTATTAGGTGTATTTAGGATTCTATAATAGTTTTTGTTATTTATTCTTTTGAAATTCTAATGTAGCATTTCTCTTTGGAAGATATGAAACATCTTTCATTGGGGTTCCCAAGAGGACCCCAAATAAATAGCACCCCTCTTCCTTGCCTGAGTTTTGGACAAATTGAGAAAATAAAACAAAGAGTAAATATAGAGGCCAACATTTTGATTACATCTTCATTATTGTTAGAGATGAGGTTAGAGGATGTGACTCTATGTCTGTAACCATGTGTCCTTGCTAATACTTAACCTACAATTAAGTAGATTTAACCTTGGATGGGCAAAGGGATTGGGTGGGTTAGCAGGGGAAGTGAGCCTCTTGAGGGCTTCTAAGAGGAAGAAGAGCAGAGCTGAGAATTTGCATTAGTGGTTATTCTTCACAGATTTACCAATCAGAGAAGTCACTCCACCTACCTTGGGATGGAGTGCAAAAAATGAGAAGAGCATACTTAGGAAAAAGCCCTTCTCTTGGAAGCGGGGAGTAGAAGAAAGGAATTCTGTTCCTACATTCCTTGGCTTTTTGTTCTTCTAATCCATTGATTTCGTAATTAAGCCTATGGTCAACCATAGGCTGTTTTCAGTTTTGTCCCTGTTTCATAAGAGTGCTCCTCCCAAACCAACCACTTCTTTTGGGCATCATTCTGGAATTGTTGGTGGGAGTGTAGTTTTGACCACAGAAGGCTAGGAAATGGGTAAGAAAATACACTAATCAGTCAACACTAAAGATACTCCATTTCAAAGGCTGAAAATTAATTTCCTATTTTCCATGCCAAACTATGTCCAATTACATTGCTCAACATAGTATATCAGAGGTTCTGCATAAGACTGAATGAAAATAGTAAGGTTCTCTAATAATAAAAACTCTAAAAATATGGAACTACATCTAATATGAATATACATCTTTTCTCTTTATCAAATTCTCAGGGAGAAATGAAAGTCTAATAATGAAATTTGTTTTGTAAATTTAAGCCCAGAGATAATTTGAATAAAGGAATTAAAATCCAAAATCAAAATCTCTTGTTCTTGTGACTTAAAAGTCCAAAGCCTAAAATTCTTCAAGTCCAAAATCCATTCCCTCAAATTTCTTTTCCTACTTGGTTTTAGTGAGGAACTAAATGCTTGAGTGGGACTGGGGTTCCTCCTATCACTATGGTTTCAGCTGACTCTCATGGATGGAGTATGCTTTCTTCAGAATTCCAGAAATAATACCTGTTTAGAGGCAAGTTTCTCCTGACTCTCCCATTTTAAAAAGTTCAAAGTGTCCACAGGCCCCATCATAGCCACAATTTAGAAAAAAATATGTCTCTACCCCAAGAGCAGGAAATGGGAGAAAGCCAGACACCACTCTGCTTCAGCTCCAATGAACTCAGGACCTGGGAGTGGATGAGCCCTAGGGTACAGAGCTCCAAGCAGGAGAAAACCCACTGTCAAGAAAACCCACAATCAGTCACCCCTTACCTCTCAAAACAACGCTGCCGGTCTGGTCTTTCTCCATTGCCTCTGTATTAATCAGAGTTCTCCAGAGAAACAGAGCCAATAGAACATATGTAGATAGATAGATAGATAGATAGATAGATGATAGATAGATAGATAAGAGGAGATTTATTAAAAGAATTGGCTCACTGAGGTTATGGAGGCCAAGAAGTCCCATGATCTGTCATCTGCAAGCCAGAGAACAAGGGAAGTAGGCTGTATAATTCAGTCTGAGTGCAGAGGCCCGAGAACCACGGGGTGACTGATGTAAATCCCAATGTTCAAGGCTGGAGAACTAGGAGCTCTGATATCCTAAAACCCAAAGTCAGCAAAAGACAGAAATCCCAGCTCCAGTAGAGGGAGAGGGAAGAGGGAGAGGAAAAGGGAGAGAGGGAGAGAGAGGGAGAGAGGAAGAGAGAGAATTCTCCCTTCTTCCATCTTTTTGTTATATTTTCAGGCCCTGAAAAATGGATTAGCTGATAGCCGCCCTCACTCCAGAGCAAGGATCTTCTTTCCTAAGTCTACTGATTCAAATGCTAATCTCCTGGAAACACCTTCACAGTGCACCCCGAAATAATGTTTTTTCAGCTCTCTGGGTATCCCTTAGCTCAGTCAAGTTGACACATAGAATTAACTATCACAGCTTCCTTGGGAGAAACAGCAGAAGAGGGCATTCCTTGGTTCTAATTCCCCAACTCTGAAGTTTCTAAGCAACTGCTTGAGGTCAGTTAGTCCCCACTTATTTGTCTCATACCCTCACAAGTGCAGGACTTCACTGTTAAACTAATTTTAATCCTGAGTACACCTGGACCACAGGCTGCTGGTAAAGGCTTAACAACCAGCTGGGGGTTGTTGGGGGGAAGCCCTGATTAGTAGGGTTTGTTGATTTTCATGGTATAGAATCAGGGCTGATTTCAAGTTGCCAACTGAAAGTGGAGTTGAGAGATGTGCGGTAGCACAATATTATATAGAGTTTCCACCTTACAAGTACAATAGATACAAATAATCTCAAGAATACAGATAATTGCAAATTGTAGTACAATTAGGAAGTGATGACTTTTGAGTATTTATTGTTCAAAAAAACCTTTTTATTTTAAAATATAGACTCATAATAAGTTGCAAAATAGCACAGGAAGGTTCTGGGTACCCATCACTCATTTCCCCCAGTAGTAATATCTTACATAATTATCAAATATTATGAAAACCAGGAAATTGAGATTTTATTGCCTTTGCTTTTTTTAAAAAAATAATTTTTAAACTTTTAATTGTGGTAAAATACACACTACATAAAACTTACTATCTTAACCATTTTTAGGTGTATAGTTCAGTAATTGCTACGTTTATGCACATTGCTGTGCAACCAACTTCCAGAATTTTTCCCTTGCAAAACTGAAACTCTATACCCATTAAACAGCTCCTCATTCCTCTCACCCCCTTACCCCTGGCAAACCACCATTCTACTTTGGGGGTCTTTTGACGACTCTGTGTACCTCATTTAAGTAGAATCATGCAGTGTCTGTCTTTCTGTGTCTGGCTTATTTCACTTGGCATAATGTCCTCAAGGTTCATTCATGTTGTAGGATGTGTCAGCATTTCCTTCCTTTTTAAGCATGAATACTATTCCATTATGCATATATACCACATTTTCTTTATCCATAATCTGTTGATAGACACTTGGATTGCTTCTACCTTTTGGCTATTGTAAATAATGCTGCTATAAACATGAGTGTTGCCTTTGTTTTTAATACAACTTACTTAATTGTAAATTTATATAATTTAATTTTTAATAATGGCTGTATTTAAAAACTGGCTTGCAAAATTTCTGACAAGTAAACAATCAGCTATTGAGAGCCGCTATACCAGTTCCAGCACATCAGTGGATCTGAGTCACTTCACGCATGGGAATGGGCAGTATTTGTTCCAAGACAGCAGCAGAGGAGAAATAGAACCAGAGTGCCAATATTTCCCTTTTTGGGCTGCCTCCTGTTTGGGGCTAAAGCCACCATACCCTGCACAAACCAGTTCAAAGCACTTCCCCTATCAAGGATTTCTCACAGTTTTCCTTCTCTACACTTGGCGTTGATCTTGAGAGAGGGAACCAGTGTCCCTAACAGTTCAGCATCTTGTCCTTCTATGTTATCTCTACATTTTTGCAATGATGTTTTCGATAGTGAACAACAGAATGCCTGTCTCCTTTTACAGGAGGATGATTTGTAAATGCTGTGCTCCATGCTAACTGGAGCTCTTATCTTGGAGGAGAGGATGTGTCTGTGCCTTGAGAGCACATCTTTCTTGTCATATCAATGGCATTCCAGAGGATAGACGTCTTTTCACTTGTCAACAGTGATTTTCCCCTTCTAGACAACTGCCATTCTCTAGACGGTGGGAATCATCCCTGGAGGCTTTGTGAATTGCTTTAGTTTCCCTGAATGACTAATGAGGTTAGATAATTTCTGCTTCCATTCCAAATTGGGAGGCTGGGGCTTAGCAAGTAATAAAGATATAACTCAAGTAGAGCAAAGAAGGCTTTATTTTATTCATGTTTTGTAGCAGAGTGTTAATTTTCCAGAAGTGTATTTTATTTTTCCAAGTGCAGCATACAGTTAGAAGCTCTAGTAGGCCACTCACATGGAACAATTATACTTTTGGTGAGTGCTTTTCATAAACCTTAGTCATGTACTTTGGGGACTCATTAAATTTCACTTAGGTGACACATTAAAAAATTCATAGATCTGATAGGGAGCTGTAATTAATCTCTATTTTTCTTCAGGGAAGAGGCTAGAAATGTAGCATTTTGTGGGGTACAAATGATAAACTAAATAGAGGGGAAAACCTCAGGAAGGCACGTGTGCAGGACTAGCTGCTCACCTGAGCATGCAGGCTTCAGTAGTTGTGGTGCACGGGCTCAGTAGTTGTGGCTCACAGGCTCCAGAGCCCAGGCTCGGTAGTTGTGGCATGTGCGCTTAGTTGCCCTGCGTCATGTGGGATCTTCCCGGGCCAGGGATCGAACCCGTGTCCCCTGCATTGGCAGGTGGATTCTTAACCACTGGACCACCAGGGAAGTCCTTATTATTAGTGTTTCTAATGTGTGTTGCCTGGTTCTGTATTTTGCCAAGTTTTGTCGGTTTTCTCCTTTTGTTTTAAAAAATCTAGCCAATAAACATTTGAATAAAATATTATTTTCTGGACTCCCTCCTGGCTGACACACCTTCATAAAGACCTGGAAGGCTAAGTTCAATTTCCTAGAACGTGACACTGCAGGGAGGGCTGGTCCCCAGCTCAGTTCCAGGTCCACGGGTTACCCATTTCTTTCCTTTTTTCCCTGAGGCAGTGCTCAGGGTGCCTATACCCTGGCTCTTGTAACCATACTCCTTCCATCTCCCTACAAAGGACCCCTCCACCCCCACCCCCAGTGAACTGGGAGCCCAGGTACTAGTAGAAGGTGACAGAGTCTGGGTGGCCTCATCCTTGTGGTCCTGTGGACACCTTGCTCCATGCCCCACGCAGAGAGGTGAGCCAAATGAAGGTTCAGAGCTCGCATGGAGGCACTCCTTGCAGAGGTCTTGCAGGGATCCAGTGATTAATAATTTTGTGACAAAAAAATGCTATGCTAGGTCTTCCCTGGTGGCACAGTTGTTAACAATCCGCCTGCCAATGCAGGGGACATGGGTTCAAGCCCTGGTCCGAGAAGATCCCACATGCCGCGGAGCAACTAAGACCGTGTGCCACAACTACTGAGCCTGCACTCTAGAGCCTGCGAGCCACACAACTACTGAAGCCCACGTGCCAGAGCCCGTGCTCCACAACAAGAGAAGCCACCGCAATGAGAAGCCTGCGTACCGCAATGAAGAGTAGCCCTCACTCACTGCAACTAGAGAAAGCCCGCGCACAGCAACAAAGACCCGACACAGACAAAAATAAATAAATAAAATAAATTTTTAAAAATGCTATGCTAAAAATAAATGCTTTTAGTATTAACATTTAGATTGGAAAACCCATCACAATTTCCATCTGGTTAACTTGCAGATAAACCTTTGTAACCCAGTTATAAGTTTGGAACCCTGTTCTGTCAAGTCCATGTTAATTTGATCCAGCCCTTGCATTTGTTAATTTGCAGCTGTTGTTGTAAACTGTCATATGAGCACAGTCAGTCTGAAAATACATAAAATATCTTGATCTTGAGAAGCTTGCTGGTGAAATCAAGCTAAATTTAGAATGCAGTTTTCAAATATAATTTACCACAAGATTGAAGGTTTACAAATCTAAATGATGGTCATTGTTTGCCCCAAAGCAACAAAACCCCAAACTGAAACAAAACAACAAAATGAAAACATAAACAAAACCCAAAAAACAGGCTGGAAGTGGATAGCTGGTTAGGACCAAACCATATTAGCCCCTGAGGAAGTCTCACGTCTAGATTTTAGGAATAGGATTTAGGTAAGTAGGTCAGATCAATGGGGGAGAAAACTTTGGGAAAGTTCAAGTTCATTTTTGCCTTCATATGGGACTTAAATGCTAATTAACTTACCTGAAACCAAGCCTGCTTAGTAAATAATAGAATAAATAATTAAGCCTTACTGTTTTCATAATTTAGTCAGCATCATTTTTCTGACAATGTTAAAAATTAAAAATAGTACAGAGAAAACATGTAATTGTCAGATGCAGTCATAATACTTTTTGTTTATTCAGTTTTGACAGGTGTTTCTTAATCAGGATTGGTCTGGTAAATGTTTTTTCTTTAGGGCTGTAAACCACACATCTTTGTGTAAATGAAATAAAAGCTGCTCTGGAAGCTAGGATACTTGGACTCGGATTCTGAATCTCACAATAGTTTGGGTCCTACCTACTCACCTCAGGGTCTTCAAGGTGTCTTGTGTACCATGAAGTTCCTGGTCTCCCTCGGAAGCACTGTGTAAGGAGCAACAGAAAACATTTACATGAAGCACTTTGAAAAGTACAAAGAGCTAGTACTCATCTCATGGGTTTGTTGTGAAAATTAAACAAATTAATATTTACGTGGTGCTGGATATACAGTAATTGCTCAGTTAATATTAATTATTATTATTGTCCCTACTTTTTATATTTAAACCCATACCATGTTTTGTACACCATCAAACAACATTTCACCTTGGGAAAATTAGAAGATAAGTTGAACATTAAATTCAACTTTACAAGTGGATGAGTTAAAAACCATCTGACATTTGCAAATCACTTTTCCTCTAAGTCATTTATATTTTATCTTATTGCATCCAGTAACACTATACTCAGAAAATATGAGTATTTAGTGTGGATTTCTGATTAAAAGAGAAGCCTCTGTTCTTTCCTTTGTGCCCTGCTTATTTCTCTGACTAAAGGCATTTATTTTCGCTGATTCCAAGTTCTGAGCACTGTCCCCTCATGCACTTCTCAGCATTCCCACAGCAGGGCAGAGCAGGACCATAAAATGAACACTAGTCAGCCTGAGCCATTAGAATGCATGTCTGCTGGCCTTCACCTTATTTGATTCTGCAGTCTAATATGAGACCCTGTGAATGCTTTGTCTGAAGTTGTGCTTATTAAATTCACAGGTCCTTCTGAAGAATTTTCATACCCTCTGAGCATTTTGTGTGTGTATATGTTCAATATACATCAGAAGGACAACAACTTAATGTTTACTCTGTAAAACTGCTTTTCATTTTGTCTGATGCATTCCTCAATGGAAGGGAACAGAAACCTAGCCTCATGCTTGGGAGAGCCACTGTCTTTGCTGTTGTGACTGAGAGGATCCCTTTGAGAAACCACCAACTTGCCACTTCTAGAGTAATCTGTAGGTAGGACTCTGTGGAGACACTGGTAAATTAAAAAATAAAAAATAAATATAGTAACTGAGCATATATGGGCAAAATTTTCCAATGACAAGTTGTAAACCCAATCATTTACTATTAACATTGTTTTTTCAATCTTGGCAATCCTTTCAGAAAAGTTCACATGAAAAATAGCATTTCCTTTGCTACCTTGCTCTCCATAAAGTCTAGGACCTTCACTGACACCAACAATATTTTACTATAGTTTAATTAATACCCACCCCCAAAGACTTTCTAATCCCTATTTTGAGCAAGTTATAGTGTGTGTATTGCATATGTGTGTGTATACATGTGTGTGTGTGTGTTTATATGTTTAGGGCTTGTTTGGCAGACTTGCATACAAGTCAACAAGTGTTTGTTAAATACCATGTATTGAATACACTGCTAATACAAGGGTTTTCAAACAAGCAAAGAATATAGACTTTACAAACGTCCAGTTTGGGTTTGAGAGGTAAGACACAGGAGATAAGACTTGTTAAACAATTACTAGAATTCTAAATTTTTACCATTTAAAGTGGATAAGCACTAAGATTTTTCCAGTTCTAAAATTTTGATTCTATGATTTAGAGGACACATAAAAAGAATATATAAGCAGGTCCAAAGTTTTATGACATAAAACTAGTACTACCTTAGAAGATTAACAGTAACAATAAAGATTCAAGGTTGATTTTTTTGGTCCCCAAAACTCTTACTAATGATGAATTAATGTATAAAAGGAAGAATTCTCATATTTTTAATTCCTTTTGGAAAAAAAAATAACCAGAGTTTTTCTAATTTTTGTGGGCTTTTTACTAATTTCTCAGCAAAAAGTACTTAGGATAAAAACTGAGCACTGTAAACCCTTCCCAATGCCTTTTAAACTCACGCACCTATGGTCAACTAATCTAGGACAAAGGAGGCAAGGATGTACCATGGAGAAAAGACAGTCTCTTCAATAAGTGGTGCTGGGAAAACTGGACAGCTACATGTAAAAGAATGAAATTAGAACACTTCTTAACACCATATACAAAAATAAACTCAAAATGGATTAGAGACCTAAATGTAAGACTGGACACTATAAAACTCTTAGAGGAAAACATAGGAAGAACACTCTTTGACATAAATCACAGCAAGATCTTTTTTGATCCACCTCCTAGAGAAATGGAAATATAAACAAAAATAAACAAATGGGACCTAATGAAACTTCAAAGCTTTTGCACAGCAAAGGAAACCATAAACAAGACGAAAAGACAACCCTCAGAATGGGAGAAAATATCTGCAAATGAATCAACCTACAAAAGATTAATCGCCAAAATATATAAACAGCTCATGCAGCTCAATATTAAAAAAAAGAAACAATGCAATCCAAAAATGGGCAGAAGACCTAAATAGACATTTCTCCAAAGAAAACATACAGATGGCCAAGATGCACATGAAAAGCTACTCAACATCACTAATTATCAGAGAAATGCAAATCAAAACTACAATGAGATATCACCTCACACCAGTTAGAATGGGCGTCATCAGAAAATCTACATACAACAAATGCTGGAGAGGGTGTGGAGAAAAGGGAACCGTCTTGCACTGTTGGTGGGAATGTAAATTGATAGAGCCACTATGGAGAACAGTATGGAAGTTCATTACAAAACTAAAAATAGAATTACCATATGATCCAGCAATCCCACTACTGGGCATATACCCAGAGAAAACCATAATTCAAAAAGACACATGCACCCCAATGTTCCTTGCAGCACTATTTACAATAGCTGGGTCATGGAAGCAACCTAAATGCCCATCGACAGACGAATGGATAAAGAAGAAGTGGTACATATATACAATGGAATGTTACTCAGCCATAAAAAGAAACAAATTTGGGTCATTTGTTGAGGTGTGGATGTATCTATAGACTGTCATACAGAGTGAAGTAAGTCAGAAAGAGAAAAACAAATATTGTATATTAACGCATGTATGTGGAACCTAGAAAAATGGTACAGATGAACAGGTTTGCAGGGCAGATATTGTGACACAGATGTAGAGAACAAACGTATGGACACCAAGGGGGGAAAGCAGCAGGGGGCGGGGTGGGGCTGTGATGAATTGGGCGATTGGGATTGACATGTATACACTGATGTGTATAAAATTGATGACTAATAAGAACCTGCTGTATAAAAAAATAAATAAAATAAAATTTAAAAAAAGGTATATTAACTATCTTAAAAGCTAGCTTTTATTTTTACTTAATCAACAAGTTTGTGGGGGGCCACATACTGTGTGCAAGGCACAAGGGAATGCAAAGACAAATAAGAATAGGCCTTACTGTTCTATATTATATGTACTGACTTTATTATATTTATTGTGATTTCTAATGCAAAGTACTAATTGTGGAGTATACTCTGCCTACTCTTCTCTCTTGGGATAACAAAAACATAGGGAATAATTTTCTTGTGTGTCCACATAAGAGAGCCACAATATCTGTGGCTTCTCAGAAGTCAGTGGCTATTCTCAGACCATAATTTCAATACTGGCAGAATCCTCTACTCAAATGACTTCTAAATCCACATCCCTAGCTTTGAACACTTCTGGATTCCAGTCATAAAATCCAGCCACTTAGTGGAAATGCACTGGGATATCCTGAACTTACCTATAAGTATCATCATCATCTACCCTCAACCCCACCCCTCCCAACAGACTTCTCTAATGGTGAATACCACCATAGTTGTGTTCAACTAGGGTTGAAACTTCAGAGTTATCTTAGACTCCTTCTTCCTTATATCTCATGACCTGTCATTAAAGATGGTCAATTCTTACTTCACAACTCCTCTCATATTAGACTCCTTTTCACTTCTGAAGTTACCACTCTAGGTTTAAGCCCTTACCACCTGTCTTATCTCCGCACTTCCAGGTTCTGCCCTCTAATTTAGCCAGCCACCCATTTTCGTATCAGTCTTCTGAGAGCACTACTTAGACTTCTAAAGGCATTTCTAGTTCAAAGATATTATAATTCCTTTATTCAAGAACACTTAGAATTTCCCTGTTATTTAGTAGATTAAGCCCAAATTGGCATTCAAGGATTACCAGTCTGGTTGAAACACATTTCCAATAATGTCCTCTGTTATGCCCACATCATAACCTCTGCAGCAGGTCTGACAGTGTATTCATGCCTTAGTACTCTTCTGCACCTTGTTTATCTGTTGTTTTTTCTCTGCATTCACATGTTAATCACCTGTCCAAGTGGATCCCTGGTATCATTTTTGTTTTTTCAATTGAATCTTCCTTTACTGCTCTATTTGCAGTCATCTCTCCCCACTGGCGGAATCAATAGCAATGTCTGTACTTATATATGGCCTTGTTGTGTGTATGACGTTTATAATTCTCCCATTAAATGGAGACTGTCCATCACTCACTATATCCTCTATTGCAGATAAAGCAGCTCTCAGCATGTATTTGTTGATCAGCCAACTGAATGAATGATTTAGTAAATGGAGAATGAATGGAGACCTAGGCCAAACTAACTTGAAGTCAAAGTCTTGCATATGATTTTGACCACTTAAAACATCAAGAATGGCATTATGTTCTTCCCAAATGCTTTGACTGGACTGTAGTCAAGTCAGGAAGAAGATATCATCTGTTCTTCTGAAGGAAATTATAGGTTTGGGAAGTCAGTCAGGAAATTTCTGCTGGAGTGCCCAAAGGGCACTTGTAGTCATACATCCCTCTGAGCCTCAAGTCTCTGAATATTCAACAAAGAATATAGAACATTCAAAGAGAGATAAGAGTTCAAGACTTGCCTTTGCCCTGCCCAGAATAAGTTGAAAACCAAAAGATTAATATCCCTGATTTTCTTCCCAGGCTTCGGGGAAATGCCTCTACCATGAAGGCATCAAGCATCCCTCTGCATTGGGTCAAGAGGTTTCCACAAAAATCCACTGACCTGTGTTGGATATTCATTATTAGGGCTGTCAGCTTCAGTATGGAATGCCTTGTCCTTAGGGCATGGCAGGTCCAAGGGCATGGCATAATCAGAATTAACTTGGATTCAAGGCTAAGAGTTAGCTGCCCAGATTAGCACACCTATCAGTCCACAGAGTACACAAGGGTCTATTGAATAACTTCATAAGTGTAATGGGATTGAGAAGGAAATTGATTAACTAACTCTGTATCCTCTTTATGGACATTATTATATATCATTTAGGCTTATACATTTGTATGGCATAAGCACGATGAAATATTAAAAAAGTTATTTTATTCTGTTTCATTTTTAGATTGTTTTATTGTGCTGTGGTTCCAAAAGTGAAATGACAAATTTGATTGAAGACCTTCATTCTATTACTAATCAGTTATCTGTGTACATGGTTAATATATTTCCCCTTGGCCCACTTTCCATGAGCATCACTGCTTTGATCTGTGAGGCTGTTGACCAAATAAATTGACTTGTAGAAGTTCTAATTATGCCACCTTTCTGTGATTGGTTTTCTACACAGCAGAAGAAAGGGGACTTCCTCTCCCCTTCCACATTCTTGTTGTTTGGGAAGGAAAAGAGCCCTTTACTGACACTTTGATAACGCTCTAGTGTGAGGCTGGGCTTTCACAATAGTCAAAGAATACATACATGATTTCCATATTCTCAACAGCAGGTATTCTAATCCTGCAAATTTTCCTTGATTTTTCCTTTTCTTAAGAAATTTACTGAAGATCATTGTATCTGAGCCTCTGCTTTTGCTGCTTCTTTAGAGCCCAAGCAAGAGCATTGTGTTTGCTCAGTCTCTTCCTCCAAAAAACTCCCTGAAGAACTGTACTACATTTCCTAGTCTTGAAGGATTTCTAGGGTGCTATGATTTCTAGTGACTCTTTGTCAGTTTGAAACAGATGACTGCTTAATATCAGCACCACCATGGTGACAGAAGCACATGAAGAAATTAGTAATATTAATAAATGATTGACACACAGTATGGGGTTCTGAAGATGATTATTTTGACAAGGAACCATTCATTCATTCATTCATCAAATAATTCCTTACCACCTACTTTGTGCCAAGCACCAGTACAGTAACTGGGGATACAATGGTGAATAAAATAAGAAAATTCCTCATCTTCACGGATCTATGTTGTACTATGCAAGGCAGATTATAAGCAGGCAGACAGTGAATAAATAACATAACTGCACACTGTATTATGTGTTATTAAGGAAATAACTCAGCATTGCAATTGGGTGGTCACGGAAGACTTCTCTGAGGAACTGACATTTATGCTGAGACTTGATGGCTGTAAAGAAGCTAGACATATGAAAAGTCAAGGAAAAGATTCCCAAAAAGATGGAACAGTAAGTGTAAGACTTTAAGGGAAAAAGTGAAACTGTATAAGTTGGATTGGAGAGTGGGTAGAATCCAAATTATGTTTACTGAACCTTGAAGGACAAGGTATGGAGATTATTCATTATGGAACTCAAGGTAAAAATGGGAAGACCCTAAGGGTTTTAATTGGGGTTATGGTAGGAGGTGAATTTTATTTTGAAAGATCATTCTGGTTACTGTGAAGAGATGGGAAAGGGGGAAGGTTAGAAGCAGGCCAATTAGGACATATATGTTCTGAACATCTACTGTTTGTTCCTACAGATCTACCTTATAATCTGTCCTATGTGGTTAAACAGATTATGAATTACTTCAACAGAGCTCCCAAGCCCTCTGGCTTCAGCAGGGTTTGATCAACAGTCACTGTGGAGATCAGAGAATGAGATTGAGGCTAATTATTCACCTGGATTCTTTCATGCAAGGGCTATGTTCCTCAACTAAGGTCCTTGCTCCTCCTGAGATGGCCTACTTTTTATGATTCTTTCTCCTTTTGGGTTCTGGTAACCTTTCTCTCTCCTCATCCTTTGATAAAAGCTCTGACGCTGTTAGCCTGGGTTCCTGCAATCCTTTGTTTCCTTAACCCTGCATGTTTGTTTGAAGAACTAGATCATCAGGGTTGGACAAATTCTTTCAGGCTAAATCATTCCTTGGGATTCCTTCTTTCACTTTGTTTCTGCCTTTTGTAGATTCCTTATTTTCTTGCCATCTCAACACCTCATTTTACATGGTGACCATTAAGTATTCAATATTATTTAGCTTTTGTAGTCATTTCATTGGAAAAGTCCTTCCAATATCTAATCAACAAACTTGCCTTCCATTTATCCCTGTAACAGACCCAGAGTATCCTGACCATGGGATGGACCCATGACACAGGCTGAGATAATCTTAGTCTCCAATCTTTCTGAGCATGTGTCCCAAGTGGAGACAATCCACTCCTGAGGCCTTCCCCAGGAGTCTTCTAACCCCAGTCAAGGGGAAGAGAATTTTTTCCTCTCCTTGGATTTGAGCTGTGAGGATGTGATACTAGAGTTTCTGGCACTCATTTTCTCCTCCTGCCATGAGGCAAAAGCCTGTTTGCTATGGGAGAGGTTGAAGCCAAGCAAAGATCAGCAAAGATGAGAGATAGGCTGAGGAAGAGTGATAGACATACAAAGAGAACACTTTGGAGGTATCAGCTTACCAGTTCCAATTGCTGAGATTCTTGGAGTTGCATGAGTTCCTGCAGCTCTTCCTTTCATTCTGTGACAAATCCCAATATCTTTCCAATAAATTTCTTAAGCTATTATGGGTGAGAATCCTCTGGGACCTCAGGGCCCCAGTACTGTGGGATACTTAGGAGACAGCCCTAGAGCCACACTTTTACCAGTATGACTCTGTTGCAGACTGGCAGCTTGTGAAAATAACCATGGGTTATTCCCTCTAATCTCAAAGTTAGACTACCCAACAACATGGCTCTCAGGCTAAGGATTTAGGATCAGAGACACTAGGTATGAGCACCGCACAGGGCTCCCAATTTGGAAGCCAAATCAAAGGCAGCTGAGGTGACACAGTCTTTACCGTGTCTTCAAAGACAATATTAAAGCTGCAGGCCACAAATGTGTCAGTTCAGAGCCTTCACCAGCATTATATTTATTCAAACCAACATTTAGGAGAAATTAGCTTTCTTATATTTTCTGTTGCATGTCCAGCTGTTGCCAAAATTTTGGCAAAGTAAGATATCTTGACGCATAATTGAATATTTAACATATTTTTGAAAGTGAATATAAAGAAATTCAAGATTATATCATTTTTTGCTTTTAGAAAAAAATAACTAACACCAGATTTTACAAAACCTTTTAAATTTTCTCAAAAAGAAATGAGAAACACATTACATCAGTATTCATATTACTTTTACTTTTAAAGCTTGTCAGATTTCAGGTTTTAAACAGTTGGCAAACTGAGTCACAGTGCAATAATCAAGTTACTTACTTGACTCCCTCTTGATGTCAGGGGTTTCTCTCGTGCAGTTAGCTTCACCTGAAATGGAGTCAATAGGTGGGGATGGAGGTGTGCAGCTCTTTATTCTCCTTAACTAACAAACTCAATTTCCTAACAGCTTCTGAGAGACTCAGTAAACTCTCAAGACCAGTCAAAATTCTAGTCCGTTCACTTCACCATTAGGAACAGTGGAGTTCCTAAACTCTAACCAGGCAAAGCACATCACGTGACCTACAAGCATATGAGAAAAGTGCATCTACTCTCAACCACTCTTTCAAAGATCAGTAGGATCAAGTGAATGACAAAGCCAGCACTCAGTCTGGGACATCATCAAAGGGGCTAGACATGCAAACAGTACCTCATGGTGTCTCTCTCCCTTTCTCTTCCTCCTTTCTTCGTTCTCCCAACTACTATCCTTCCCCATCTGTATTAGTTTCCTATATAAACTACCACAAACTTAGTGGCTAAAAGCGACACGAATGTATTATCTTACAGGTCAGAAGTCAAAAAATGGGCCTTGCTGGACAAAAACCAACATGTTGGCAAGGCTGCGTTCCTTCTGGAGGCTCTAGGGGCGAATATCTTTCCTTATCTTTTTCAGCTTCTACAGGTCACCTGCATTCCTTGGCTCCTGGCCTCTCCAGACATCTTCAAATAAGCAACTGCAACATTCTGACCTCTGCATCTGTCATTACATCTCCTTCTGTGACTTTGCCAAACAGTCTTCTGATTCTCTTTTTCACTTTTAAGGACATTCATGATTACACTGGGACCATACAGATAATCTGGGGTAATCTCCCCATTTCAAGGTTAGCTGATTAGCAACCTTAATTCCACCTGCAATCTTTTTTTATTTTTATTTTTTATATTTTGGCTGCATTGGGTCTTTGTTGCTGTGTGCGGGCTTTCTCTAGTTGCAGTGAGCGGCGACTACTCTTCCTTGCGGTGCACGGGTTTCTCATTGAGGTGGCTTGTCTTTATTGCTGAGCACGGGTTCTAAGCGCACAGGCTTTAGCAGTTGTGGCTCGCGGGCTCTGGAGTGCAGGCTCAGTAGTTGTGGCACATGGGCTTAGTTGCTCTGCGGCATGTGGGATCTTCCCGGACCAGGGCTCAAACCTGTGTCCCCTGCATTGGCAAGTGGATTCTTAACCACTGCCCCAACAGGGAAGTCCCTCCACCTGCAATCTTAATCTACCTTTTCCACGTAACCTAACACCTTCACAGGCTCTGGGGATTAGGATATAGACACTTGGGGTGGGGTGCATTATTCTGTCTACAACACTATCTTCTTCTTAAGCTATTGCAAAACAAAAGTACTTTTTTGAGGTCAAAAAGAAGTCTAGGATGATGAAAATGTTATGAAACTAAACAGATGGTTGCACAACTTTGTGAATATGCTAGAAAACTACTGAATTGTACACTTTAAAATTGTGCATTTTACACCATATAGATTATATCATGATAAAAAATATGTATACAAAAATGTCTAAGTTGACTCTATGGATTCTATCTACTAAGCTGTTTTATCTGTTGCTTTACTTATATATAAACAGGAAATATCACTCACAGTCACTCCTTTACCAACTTAACCCAATTCAGTTTTCTCCTGAGTGGGAACAGGGTTAATGAATCCAGACATATCAATTTCAAGAAAGATTACAGAAGAGACAGATATGCTATAAAACAGGGTGTACTGGCACTTCAAGAACGTGTTTTAGATAACTGAGCCTTTCAGCCCCAGACCAACCTCAGTCATACTCTAGCAGATCTTCTTACTGGGCTCTACATAATTTGGAATAATCCCCAAGTAATTGAAATATGCACATGAAAATGTCCTAGGAGGATTTATGCAGAAGTTTGAATGGTACATGCTAGTAAATATTCTGAAGTGAATAGAGACAATTACGAATCAGCTGTAGATGCATCCCAAAGTAAGCAAGTAAAAGTCCCATGTAGCCAGGGAGAATCTCAGTTGGGTTTCAATGACACTAAATCATGAAGAATATAAAAGAAGAAGAGAGCTCTAGGGGTCCCCCATCTGAGACCACAGGCTTAAATCACAGACAATCAACTAGCAAGCCTCATTCTGACAACAGAGCCTCAGTAGAGATGAGAATGTTGATGCAAGGATCCCAGGCCACAGAGATAACCATTATGTGGACCAGAGGTCTGCAAAACTTCTCTATGCTACACACCTCAAAAACCTATGTATAGAATATATGCGGATGTTTGCAGCAAGCATTCCCAGCTTCACTTCTCAAGCATCAACTTGGTTAGAAGGGAGAAGGAGTTAGAAACAGGGAGTGTGGAGATGAAGAAGGTACAATGTTAGTTAATACTGAAAACTGAACCCTTGAACTGCCATTCGTGTTGGAGTATATACTACAATAAAACAACCAACTAGTTATCCTGGCTGTCTCCTTTATCTCTCTATTCACCTTGGGGGAAATTCAAAACTTATATTGATGAAAATGGGATTTGTATCTATTAAAAGTACTTTTTATTCACTCTGAAAAGTGTCTTTATTCTTCAGGAAGTCTCATAACATTTATTAATCCTTCCACACTGCTGTCATAAATGACAAATCTGAGATGAACTTCCTTTTTTTTGCTTTGAGTTTGCATTTAAAAGAGATATGGGAACATATGTATATATATAACTGATTCACTTTGTTATAAAGCAGAAACTAACACACCATTGTAAAGCAATTATACCCCAATAAAGATGTTAAAAAAAATAAAAAAATAAGCGTATGATCCTGAAAGAGAGGTTTTAAGAATTCACAATGAACTCACTGAGTTATTTACTGCCTAACTTTTCCTTCATTCTCACCGAGGGAGCATATTTATTATATTTTCTCCCTCTGTGCATTTACATTTCTGAGAAGTTTCCAAAAATGGAAGGAAGTGGGGAATTGGTATACTTATTCTGCAGCCAGGGAGACTCTTCATTTTTTAATAACTCATAATACCAATGGGATAGTTAAATCAAACAGACTTTTTGGCTAGAGATTTTGTTGGTCTAGCTTGATTATTTTCAAACTGTGATCAATCCATTTCCACATTGCTCCTACAGCTGGAGGTAGTTTATATTTCAAAGTCTCTGAAAACATAGGTTACAAATTTTCCAGTTTTAGATGGGGTGGAAAAACACTTTGATGTTTTTGAGGTGAAAATTACCCATCAAAGAAGTGGAGTTAAGCACTGCACCAGAAAAAAATTATATCCCATTTCCATACTTGGAATAAAAAGAAGAAAAACAAAACCCAAAGCCCCTGCAATTGAAATAATACATTTTATTAATTTCAACCTTCCATAGTAATTTTATCCCAATCTCTCATGGGCCCTAGGAAATGCTAAGACAACCAAACCAAAATTATCAGTAGGTTTATCATCCAAGCCATGACTTATCCACAACAAATTGTGAAACCTCAAACTGCTTCTGCATGCAGTATTTTTGAACTATTTTCCCCCAAACATCACACACACACACACACACACACACACACACACACACACACATCGATTGGTTAGTCTTATGGATTGCAACAAAGCTTAATGGAGTAAAATCCTCCTATGGGATACCTTGCTCTCCCACAGATTTGGACAGCATGAAATATATAATTCATTTCTTTCCCAAGCTTAAGTAGTTGGGTGCCAATCTAGAGTAATTGAAATTTTGGGCTCTTGTTTAGGATCTTTAACTCTACTCTTCCTTTCTCTATGAATGGGAAGAGTAGTCTCTTGCAAAGTGGTTTAAATAAAATATGGACATTTATGCAAAATGAGTTCCTAGACTTATCAAAGCCTTATTCCTCAGCCACCGGCAATTTCATGGGACAAACACCTCCTAGATTGATGGTCAAATTGCTTCACTCACAAAATGTTCAGGGCTCTTTTCTTTTTTCCACCTTTTACATCCTGATGATCAAAGAAGGCTTTCTCCCTGTTGGTGCCACTGAGAATCCTGGGCACCCCTTGCAAATCACACCTCCTACTATTTCCTGGGCCAACACTGTCCTGCTTGCCTTACCGTGTGGGGCTTCCAGTCACTCTCAATTCAGCATTATTCACATTTTCTTGGTAGATACTTTTTCAGTAAAAGGCTTCTTAGACATATACCATGTTTCAGTTTAGAGTTTTATTTTGGTTGCCTGGGGACTTGTAAAAAAATTCTGTCTTTTTCATCCCAAACACACATATATATATATATA
>NW_020171976.1:294988-385757 GCF_003031525.2 Neophocaena asiaeorientalis asiaeorientalis
AATCCAAGAACATGGTATATCTCTCCATCTGTTGGTATCATCTTTAATTTCTTTCATCAGTGTCTTATAGTTTTCTGCATACAGGTCTTTTGTTTCCCTAGGTAGGTTTATTCCTAGGTATTTTATTCTTTTTCTTTCAATGGTAAATGGGAGTGTGTCCTTACTTTCTCTTTCAGATTTTTCATCATTAGTGTATAGGAATGCAAGAGATTTCTGTGCATTAATTTTGTATCCTGCAACTTTATCAGATTCATTGATTAGCTCTAGTAGTTTTCTGGTGGCATCTTTAGGATTCTCTATGTATAGTATCATGTAATCTGCAAACAGTGACAGTTTTACTTCTTCTTTTCTGATTTGTATTCCTTTTATTTCTTTTTCTTCTCTGATTGCTGTGGCTAGGACTTCCAAAACTATGTTGAATAATAGTGGTGAGAGTGGACATCCTTGTCTTGTTCCTGATCTGAGAGGAAAGATTTCAGTTTTTCACCATTGAGAATGATGTTTGCTGTGGGTTTGTCATATATGGCCTTTATTATGTTGAGGTAGGTTCCCTCTATGCCCACTTTCTGGAGAGTTTTTATCACAAATGGGTGTTGAATTTGTCAAAAGCTTTTTCTACATCTATTGAGATGATCATATAGTTTTTATTCTTCAGTTTGTTAATATGGTGTATCACATTGATTGATTTGCGTATATTGAAGAATCCTTGCATCCCTGGGATAAATCCCACTTGATCATGGTGTATGATCCTTTTAATGTGTTGTTAGATTCTGTTTGCTAGTATTTTGTTCCAGATTTTTGCATCTATATTCATCAGTGATATTGTTCTGTAATTTTCTTTTTTTGTAGTACCTTTGTCTGGTTTTGATATCAGGGTGATGGTGGCCTCATAGAATGAGTTTGGGCGTGTTCCTTCCTCTGAAATTTTTTGGAAGAGTTGAGAAGGATGGGTGTTAGCACTTCTCTAAATGTTTGATAGAATTCACCTGTGAAGCCATCTGGTCTTGGACTTTTGTTTGCTGGAAGATTTTTAATCACAGTTTCAATTTCATTACTTGTGATTGGTCTGTTTATATTTTCTGTTTCTTCCTGGTTCAGTCTTGGAAGGTTATACCTTTCTAAGAATTTGTCCATTTCTTCCAGGTTGTCCATTTTATTGGCATAGAGTTGCTTGTAGTAGTCTCTTAGGATGCTTTGTATTTCTGCGGTGTCTGTTGTAACTTCTCCTTTTTCATTTCTAATTTTATTGATTTGAGTCCTCTCCCTCTTTTTCTTGATGAGTCTGGCTAATGGTTTATCAATTTTGTTTACCTTCTCAAAGAACCAGCTTTTAGTTTTATTGATCTTTGCTATTGGTTTCTTTGTTTCTATTTCATTTATTTTTGCTCTGATCTTTATGATTTCTTTCCTTCTGCTAACTTTGGGTTTTGTTTGTTCTTCTTTCTCTAACTACTTTAGGTGTAACGTTAGATTATTTATTTGAGATTTTTCTTGTTTCTTGAGGTAGGCTTGTATAGCTATAAACTTCCCTCTTAGAACTGCTTTTGCTGCATCCCATAGGTTTTGGATCGTCGTGTTTTCATTGTCATTTGTCTCTATGTAATTTTTGATTTCCTCTTTGATTTCTTCAGTGATCGCTTGGTTATTTAGTAACATATTGTTTAGCCTCTGTGTGTTTGTGGTTTTTACATTTTTTTCCCTGTAACTGATTTCTAATCTCATAGTCTTGTGGTCAGAAAAGATGCTTGATATGATTTCAATTTTCTTAAATTTACTGAGGCTTGATTTGTGACCCAAAATGTAATCTATCCTGGAGAATGTTCCATGCACACTTGAGAAGAAAGTGTAATCTGCTGTTTTTGGATGGAATGTCCTATAAATATCAATTAAATCTATCTGGTCTATTGTGTCATTTAAAGCTTCTGTTTCCTTATTTATTTTCATTTTGGATGATCTGTCCATTGGTGTAAGTGAGGTGTTAAAGTCCCCCACTATTATTATGTCACTGTCAATTTCCTCTTTTATAGCTGTTGGCAGTTGCCTTATGTATTGAGGTGCTGCCATGTTGGGTGCATGTATAATTGTTATATCTTCTTCTTGGATTGTTCCCTTGATCACTATGTAGTGTCCTTCCTTGTCTCTTGTAACATTCTTTATTTTAAAGTCTATTTTATCTCATATGAGTATTGCTACTCCAGCCTTCTTTTGATTTCCATTTAATATCTTTTTCCAACCCCTCACTTTCGGTCTGTATGTGTCTCTAGGTCTGAAGTGGGTCTCTTGTAGACAGCATATATATGGGTCTTGTTTTTGTATCCATTCAGCAAGCCTGTGTCTTTTGGTTGGAGTATTTAATCTATTCACATTTAAGGTAATTATTGATATGCATGTTCCTATTACCATTTTCTTAATCGTTTTGGGTTTGTTTTTGTCGGTCCTTTTCTTCTTTTGTGTTTCCCACTTAGAGAAGTTCCTTTAGCATTTGTTGTAGAGCTGTTCTGGTGGTGCTGAATTCTCTTAGCTTTTGCTTGTCTGTAAAGCTTTTGATTTCTCCATTGAATCTGAATGAGATCCTTGCTGCGTAATCTTGGTTGTAGGTTTTTCCTTTTTATCACTTTAAGTATATCATGCCTGTCCCTTCTGGCTTGTAGAGTTTCTGCTGAGAAATCAGCTGTTCACCCTATGGGATTTCCCTTGTATGTTATTTGTCGTTTTTCCCTTGCTGCTTTCAATAATTTTCTTTGCCTTTAATTTTTACCAATTTGATTACTATGTGTCTCGGAATGTTTCTCCTTGGGTTTATCCTGTATGGGACTCTCTGCACTTTCTGGACTTGGGTGGCTATTTCCTTTCCCATGTTAGGGAAGTTTTCAACTATAATCTCTTCAAATATTTTCTCAGGTCCTTTCTCTCTCTCTTCTCCTTCTGGGACCCCTATAATGCGAATGTTGTTGTGTTTAATGTTGTCCCCGAGGTCTCTTATGCTGTCTTCATTTCTTTTCATTCTTTTTTCTTTATTCTGTTGTGCAGCAGTGAATTCCACCATTCTGTCTTCCAGGTCACTTCTCCGTTCTTCTGCCTCAGTTATTCTGCTATTGATTCCTTGTAGAGTATTTTTCATTTCAATTATTGTATTGTTCATCTCTGTTTGTTTGTTCTTTAATTCTTCTAGGTCTTTGTTAAACATTTCTTGCACCTTCTGGTTCTTTGCTTCCATTCTTTTTCCGAGGTCCTGGATCATCTTCACTATCATTATTCTGAATTCTTTTTCTGGAAGGTTGCCTATCTCCACTTCATTTAGTTGTTTTTCTGGGGTTTTATCTTGCTCTTCATCTGGTACACAGCCCTCTGCCTTTTCATCTTGTCTACCTTTCTGTGAATGTGGTTTCTGTTCCACAGGCTGCAGGACTGTAGTTCTTCTTGCTTCTGCTGTCTGCCCTCTGGTGGATGAGGCTATCTAAGAGGCTTGTCCAAGTTTCCTGATGGGAGGGACTGGTGGTGGGTAGAGCTGGCTGTTGCTCTGGTGGGCAACGCTCTGTAAAACTTTAATCCGCTTGTCTGCTGATAGGTGGGGCTGGGTCCCCTCCCTGTTGGTTGTTTGGCGTGAGGGGACCCAACACTGGAGACTACCCAGGCTCTTTGTTGGGGCTAATGGCGGACTCTGGGAGGGCTCCCGCCAAGCAGTACTTCCCAGAACTTTTGCTGCCAGTGTCCTTGTCCTCACAGTGAGACAGAGCCACCCCCCACCTCTGCAGGACACCCTCCATCACTAGCAGGTAGGTCTGGTTCAGTCTCCTATGGGGGTCACTGCTCCTTCCCCTGGGTCCCAATGCGCACACTACTTTGTCTGGGCCCTCCAAGAGTGGAGTCTCTGTTTACCCCAGTCCTGTTGAAGTCCTGCAGTCAAATCCCACAAGCCTTCAAAGGCTGATTCTCTAGGAATTCCTCCTCCCATTGCCGGACCCCCAGCTTTGGAAGCCTGACGTGGGGCTCAGAACCTTCACTCCAGTGGGTGGACTTCTGTGGTATAAGTGTTCTCCAGTTTGTGGGTCTCCAACCCAGCAGTTATGGGATTTGATTTTATTGTGATTGTGCCCCTCCTACCATCTCATTGTGGCTTCTCCTTTGTCTTTGGATGTGGGGTATTTTTTTTTGGTGTGTTCCAGTGTCTTCCTGTGGATGATTGTTCAGCAGTTAGTTGTGATTCCAGTGTTCTCACAAGAGGGAGTGAGAGCATGTCCTTGTACTCTGCCATCTTGAACTAATCTCGTAAAAACACTTTTAAATTATCCTGTTCTTCATCACCCCCCCCAAGTTTTTTTTTTTGTTTATTTTTGGGTGCATTGTGTCTTCATTGCTGTGCAGGCTTTCTCTAGTTGCAGCGAGTGGGGGCTACTCTTCACTGAAGTGCGTGGGCTTCTCATTGCAGTGGCTTGTCTTGTTGCAGAGCACGGGCTCTAGGTGCATGGGGTTCAGTAGTTGTGGCACGCAGGCTCAGTAGTTGTGGCTTGCAGGCTCTAGAGCCCAGGCTCAGTAGCTGTGGTTCATGGGCTTAATTGCTCCATGGCATTTGGGATCTTCCTGGACCAGGGCTTGAACCCTGTTGCCTGCATTGGCAGGTGGACTCTTAACCACTGCACCACCAGGGAAGTCCTACCTCCCCCCAGTTTTATTGAGATATAATTGATATATAACAGTGTATTCATTTAAGGTATATACAACCTAAGGATTTGCTATATGTATTTATTGCTAAATGATTACCACAATAGGTTTAGTTAACATCCATCACCTCACATAAATTTTTTTTCTTGTGATGAGAACTTTTAAGATCTACTCTCTTAGCAACTTAAAAAAAAAAAAAGATTATCACAACAAGTTTAGTTGACATCCATTATCTCCTATACATATAAAGGGAAGGAAAAGAAAGAAAAAAAAATTCCTTATGATAAGATCTCCTAGGATCTCTCAACAACTTTCATATATACCATATAGCAGTGTTAACTATAGTTATCATGTTGTACATTATATCCCTAGTACTTATTTATGTTGTAACTGGAAGTTTGTACCTTTTCACCACCTTCATCTAATTCCTTCTCTCCCCCACCTCCCTGCTTCTGGTAACCACAAATCTGATTGTTTTTTTCTATGAGTTTGGTGTTTTTAAAAGAATTCCACATGTATGTGAGACCATATGGTATTTATCTTTCTCTGACTTATTTCACTTAGCATAATGCCCTCAAGGTCCATCCATGTTGTTGCAAATGACAGGATTTCCTTCTTTTTTTATGGCTGAATGACAATATTTTGTGTGTGTGTGTGTGTGTGTGTGTCACATTTTCTTTATCCATTCATCTGTTGATGGACACTTAGGTTATTTCCATGTATTGGCTATTGTAAATAATGCTGCAATGAGCATGGGGGTGCAGATATCTCTTTGAGATAGTTATTTCATTTCCTTCATATACATATCCAGAAGTAGAAAGGCTGGATCATATGGTAATTCTATTTCTAACTTTTTGAGGAACCTCCATACTGTTTTCCATAGTGGCTGCACCAATTTACATTCCCACCAATACTGCACAAGTGTTCCCTTTTTTCCACGTTGTTATCTCTTGTCTCGTTGATGACAGCCATTCTAACAGGAATGAGGTAATATCTTAATGTGGATTTGATTTGCATCTCCTTGATGACTAGTAATATTGAGCACCTTTTCATGTACCTTTGGGCCATTTGTATATCTTCTTGGTAAAAATGTCTATTCAGTTCCTCTGTTCATTGTTAATTTTGCCCATTGGATTATTTATTTTTTGCTTTGAGTTGTATAACTTCTTTATTTATTTTAGATATTAGCCCCTTATCAGATATGTGATTTGCAAATAATTTTCTCCCATTCTGTAGGTTAACTTTTTGTTTTATGATTGTTTCCTCTGCTGTTCAGAATTGGTGTCAAATCCAAAGAATCATTGACAAGACCAAAGTCAAGGAGCTTACTCCCTGTTTTCTTTTAGTTTTATGGCTTTAGGTCTTATGTTCAAGTGTTTAATTGAATCTGAGTTGATTTTTGTGTATGGTATAAGAAAGTGGTCCAGCTTCCTTCTTTAACATGTGGCTCTCCAATTTTCCCAGCACCATTTATCGAGGAGACTAACCTTTTCCCACTGTAAATTCTTGTCTCTTTTGTCACAAATTAACTGATCTTGTATGCACAGGTTTGTTTTTGGGCCCTCTATTCTATTCCACTGATCTATGTGTTTGTTTTTATGCCAATACTACACTGTTTTGACTACTATAGCTTTGTAGTGTAGTTTGAAATCAGGAAGTGTTATGCCTCCAGCTTTGTTCTTCTTTCTCAAGGTTGCTTTGGCTATTTGGGCTCTTCTGCAGTTCCATACAAATTTTAGGATTGTTTGTTCTATTTTTGTGACAAATGCCATTGAATTTTGATAGGAATTGCATTGAATCAGTACATTGCTTTGGGTAGCATGGACATTTAAAGAATATTAATTCTTCCAATCTACGAGAATGTAATATCTTGCCATTTATTTGTGTCTTCTTTAATTTCTTTCATCAATGTACAGTTTTCAGTGTACAAGTCTTTCACTTTCTTGGTTAAATTTATTCATAGGTATCTTATTCTTTTTGATGCAGTTTTAAATAGGATTGTTTTCTTGACTTTTATTTCTGATAGTTTGTTATTAGTGTATAGAAATACAACTGATTTTTGTAGGTTAATATTTTATTCTGCAACTTTACTGAATTCATTTATTCTAACAGTTTTTGGTGGAATCTTTAGGGTTTTCTATAAATAATATCATGTCATTTACAAGTAGAGACAGTTTTTGTTCTTCCTTTTCAATTTGGATGTCTTTTATTTCCTTTTGTTCCCTAATTATTTTGATTTAGGATTTCCAACGCTATGTTGAATAAAAGTGGCAAGAGTGGACATCCTTGTCTTGTTCCTGACCTTAGAGGAAAAGCTGTCAGGTTTTTACTGTTGAGTATGATGTTAGCTGTGGGCTTGTCATATATGGTCTTTATAATGTTGATGTACATTCCTGCTATACCTACTTTGTTGAGAATTTTTATCATAAGTGGCTGTTGAATTCTGTCAAAAGTTTTTCCTGCATCTATTGAGATAATCATATGATTTTTATCCTTCATTTTATTGATGTGGTGTATCACGTTGATTGAGTTGCAGATATAGAACCATCCTTGTATTCTTGAAATAAATCCCACTTGATCATGGTGTATGATCCTTTTAATGTATTGTTGAATTCAGTTTGCTACCATTTTGTTGAGGATTTTTGCATCTATGTTCATCAGGGATATTGGCCTGTAATTTTTTTTTTCTTCTGGGCTTCTTGTCTGGTTTTGGTATCAGGGTAATGCTGGCCTCATAAATGAATTTGGAAGTGTTCCCTCCTCTTCTATTTTTTGGAAGAGTTTGAAAAGGATTGGTATTAACTCTTCTTTGAATGTTTGGTAGAATTCACCAGTGAAGCCATCTGGTCCTGGATTTTATTTGTTGAGAGTTTTGATTACTGATTCATCTTTACTATTACCTGGTCTATTCAAATTTTCTATTTTCTATTTCTTCATGATTCAGTCTTGGTATGTTTCTAGAAATTTATCATTTCTCCTTGGTTGTCTGATATTTTTGGTCTGTAATTATTCATAGTAGTTTCTTACGATCCTTTGTATTTCTGTGGTATCAATTGTAATGTCTTCTTTCTTTTTTTTTTTCTTTTAAAATATTTGCAATTTATACTAGAACTAAATTTGAATTCCTGTATAATGGATTTCTGTTTTCCCTCTTTCATTAGAATGGTGAATTTAATTCTGCATTATTACATCTAGTCAGAATCACCTGTAGCAATCAGCACATTATTAAGGGCCTGGATTCAGTGCTTGCACTGGACTGTGGAGACAAGCAGCTGAAACACCACAGAGAAGAGAAAAAGGAAGCAGGAAATGAGCCAGCTGGCGCTACAGAAGAACTGAGGCTCAGAAATATGCTGTATACCCAGCATTGCCTAAAGGCTAGGGACCTGGAGGGTAAGCCTCTCTGCTTTTACACATGCCACTCTGTCTACTGCCTTTTGGTGGGCTTTCTTCTCCTCATTTTACCTTCATTGTTCCCATTCAGGATCACTTTAACCAGGTCTCACCTATCTACAAATGAAGGGCAGGACAAGGTGAGTTCATAGCTCATGTGATAATATCTGAGCTCCCAGAACTGGTCCCGTGACCTCCGGCCCAGCTCTCCCAGATGCTTCCACACCCAGCTCCAAGACCACACACTGTCTTTACTAGTAGACTCTAAAGTAGACTCTGAAGATGTGGTACATATATGCAATGGAATACTATGCAGCCATAAAAAGGAATGAAATAATGCTTGTTACAGCAATATGGATGGACTTAGAGATTATTATACTAAGTGAAGTAAGTCAGAAAGAGAAAGACAAATACCATATGATGTCACTGATATGTGGAATCTAAAGTATGACACAAATGAACCTATGTACAAAACAGAAACAGACTCGCTGACAGAGAACAGGCTTGTGGTTGACAAGGTGGGGTGGGTAGGGAAGGATGGACTGGGAGTTTGGGATTAGCAGATGCAAACTATTATGTATAGAATGGATAAACAACAAGGTCCTACTGTATGGCACAGGGAACTATGTTCAATATCCTGTGACAAACGATAATGGAAAAGAATATGAAAAAAGAATGTATACATATGTATAACTGAATAACTTTGCTGTATAGCAGAAACTAACACAACATTGTAAATCAACTATACATCAGTTAAAAAAAAATAGACTCTGAAATGTGGCATTTCAGCTGCTCCTCGTCCTATACAGAAACCTAATTTGTACAAACCTTGTATTAGAGCCAAATCTTATGTGTATTCTTCCTTTGACAGCTGGCATGATGTTAAGCTATGCCAGTGGAGGGCACTGAAGTGACTCAGCTAGCATGCAGGACAACCAGCAGAGCTAACCTCCAGCAGATTTCAGGGGGCACCCAGGCAGGTGTCTTTCCAGCAAGTTCCATGGGTGCACCAGATGACACCTCTGCAAGCTCAGCAGCATTCTGCACACACACCTTCCCGTGAGTTCTGTAGACACTCCAGCCAGATTCCCAGCAAGCACCCTGTTCCCCCTGGGTGAGTGACTTCCCAATGAGTCCCACTGATGACCAGTTAACTTCCCAGGAAATTCAACAACAGCCCCTCTCCACAGGAAGCTTGCCAGTGAGTTTCTTCAGCATCCCAGCAGCCTATTTCCTGCTTTCCAATCTTGGCCCACAGCTTCTTAGTGAACTCCTTTGCCACCCAGAGGGTTACAGCTGCACCTTCCCCAAAGAGGTCTGAATATCAGCATTAGATGGGGAGAAGCAGAATATCCCAAATGTGTTCCTTCCTTGGGTATTCTGCCTCAGACCAAGGGGTAGTAGCTGTTCCTTATAGCTGCTATTGCTTTATTTTTAAGTCCTCTTTACCAAGGGGTACATCTCCTGTTACTCCAATCTCCTGTTACAAGTTGATAATTCTTCCTATTAAATTTTTCCTATCTAATTACTAAATTACTCTGTTTACTGACTAGGCCCTGACTGATACAAATTCTATCATCATTTGGTTTTATAAGAACTCTGCCACTCTATTATTTTAGTTTCAAAAAGCAGGGTGTCAAAAAAAAAAAAAAAAAAAAGCAGGGTGTCAGTACAGACCAGGATAAACCAGTGACTCCCACATCCTCTGCTACCCCAAAAGGTTGTCACATTCCCATGCCATAATGCTACAGTAGTGTGGTCAGTCAGAACTCCATTTGAAAGAGACAATGGTCTTCAGAAAAAAAAAAAAAAAAAAGCAGGGACTCTTGGTATTAGTGAAAACTTTGAGTGTTTGCAATATCATATATTCAGAGCAAAAATAAAAAAGGAGGACCTATACTAGAATGAGTTGGCTAAAAGTGTTAGAAATCCAACTGATACTAAATTAAGCATAAAAAAGGAGTTTATAGGAAGGATACTTGGTTTTGTCATAGTATCAAAGGCAGGGCTGTAGGAAGTCATGAAGCTCCAAGGATCTCAGGAATTGGAACTGAAAACCTAATACCTCCAAAGCGCTCTTTCTTTCCCCTCTATCACTCTTTCTCAACTCATCTCTCATCTTTGCTGGTCTTTGCTTGGCTTTAACCACTTCCATAGCAAACAAGCTTTCATCTCATGGCAGGGGAGAAAATGAGTACCAAAGATGTTTGGTATCACATTCTCACAGCTCAAAACCAAAGAGAGGAAAAAAAAATTCCCTTTGCCCTTGGCTGGGATTAGAAAACTCCTGCGGTTCTCTGTCTTCACTTGGGGTACATTCTCAGCCTGGACCAATCAAGGGCCCAGAGAGACTGGAGACTAAGTCTCAGCCTCTGTTATGTGTCCATGCATGATCAGGATATTCTGGGTCTGTTTACATGGACAAAAGGAAGGCAAGCTTGTTGATTAGCTATCCTAAGGACTTTCCCAATGAAATGACTGCAAAAGCTAAATAATACATAACAATCACTATGTTAAATGAGTTGCTGAGACAGCAAGGAATGAAAGAATCTACAGAAGCCAAAAGATAAAGTGAAAGAAGGAATCCTGGGGAGTGGTTTAGCCTGAAGGAATCTATTCAACCTTAGTGACTGAGAACTTTTAGTTTGATTGCTACAGCAAGTAGAAGAGACAAGGTATGTTTTTATTATTAGTTTTCCCTCAAAAAAAAGGGTGACTTGAAAATATGAGCACAGAACAAGAGACCATAAAAATGATCTAATAGACTTGAACAAGAACCATATAGAACTTCATTTCAGAGACCGTCTGTCTAGATTTTGTTCCTTAAAGACATAAAGACAACCCTAAGCCATTACCCTGATGTGTCACTGATCTCTGGGGACTCTGAACTGTGGCTTTGGGCCTGTGACAAAACTGCCCTTCTGTGTTCTAAGTGATCCCTTTTCTGCTTTGTTTATTTACTCATTTACAATTATGCCAGGCACCATGCTATCTCTGCCCTTAAAAAGGTCACAGTGCAAGAAGAACTTGAGTTCACAATCAGATAATGATACTACTGGGTGACAAGTGCTGTAGCAGAAGAGTAGACAAGGAGTGAGAGGAGTTCAGGAGGAAATTCCCAAGTCCACCTGAGTAATTAGGGCGGTTTTAAGTCGTGACTTGAAGGCAGACAATTGAGGTTGGGCATCTTGGGTGTGGGAAGAGCATGTGCAAGAGCACAGAACTTAGGAAGGAGCTGGGTGCATCTGGAGAATTTCTAGAGGCTCAGTATTACTGACTCACAGAGGGAGTGTGTCTAGGAGAGGGAGAAGAAGATACAGGGACAGCCAACAGGGACCAGGCCTAAAAGACTTTGTCCACCATGCTTAAGAGCTGGGGTTTTACCCTGTAGGGTGGGGGAGGGCATTAAAGGACTTAAATCTGGGCAGTGACATGATTGCAGCTGCAGGAAGGAGCACTCGGTAATGGTGTAGCAGCTGTTCAGACCAGGGGTGATGATGGCCTAAACCAAGGTAGCAGGGGCAGGCGGATAAACCTGAGATACTTAGGAGGTTAAATTCCCATGACTGAATAAGGCCAGTAAAAGAGAGAGGCAAGGGCAAGGATGACCCTTTCATTTCTAGTTTGTGTAACTAGGTGTAGATTAAAGTGTGAATAAAAGTTGACTTATGAAAGTGAAAGACAAATAATGGTTAGAAGAATGTAATGTTAAAACTACAGGGGACCTGGAGCAAAAAAATCCCAAAGAGGCAGAAAATAACCTAAACTGGTCAGTTGAGCACAAAGAAATGTCATTGGACAAAAGTGGAAAGGGCTGGCTTTCAGAAAGGCTCAGGGCTGGTAAAATGAGCCAAAGCAAGGAGGAAGAGGATTATCTTAGTTTCCTGGTGCCATTAAAAGCAACCGGGATGGATGCCCAGGATTCTATTTTAGCAGTTTTAGCCTCCTTTAGAGACAGAAATTTTGCTTCTTAATTCTCTAATGAGTTTTTGGTATATTACAGAGAGTTATTTCTTCAGAGGAAGAGCAAAATCTGAGTGTATCCTGTCAGGCTTACAAATGCTCTAGTTAAGACACATTAGGGCAATCAAATATGCATAGGTTAATCTCACCTATGCTGTCTCCACTATCTGTTCTTCTAGGTGGCTTAGCTTCTTGCTAAGTCTAGAGTGTCCCTACGACATGTACACTCAAATACGTGGTTTTCTAAAGAGAAGGTGGGAAAAACAGTCAGCATCTGACTGTTGCTAGGCTTGTTTACTTGCTACTCTCCCATCTCTTTCTCTGTGTCTGGCTTGAGCCATGAACCATGAAGCTGAGTCATATCTTACCATTCTTCGTCTCTGCTACTGCTCATGCTTGGAAACCTGACTTGCCCCTCTTGACTTTTCTTCTCAACCCTTTTTCTTCATCATATCCTAGACCTTCCATATGTACTTCCCTTATAACCTGAGTGAATCCAAAAGCTCCATGTTGCCAATCTCAGCACTGTCACATTCAAATAATTGATCAACCAGAAGTAATTAAAATTAATTCGAATATTCACTTATGTCTCTTGAAGAACATTAGAGGAGACTCAATTCAAAATTCACAGGACTGCAACTTCCCTGGTTGCGCAGTGGTTAAGAATCCACCTGCCAATGCAGTGGACATGGGTTTGAGCCCTGGTCCGGGAAGATCCCACATGCCACGGAGCAACTAAGCCTGTGTGCCACAACTACTGAGCCTGCACTCTAGAGCCCGTGAGCCACAACTACGAGCCTGCGTGCCACAACTACTGAGCCTGTGCTCTAGAGCCCGCGAACCACAACTACTGAGCCCGTGTGCCACAACTACTGAGCCTGCACGCCTAGAGCCTGTGCTCGGCAACAGGAGAAGCCACTGCTATGAGAAGCCCATGCACCACAATGAACAGTAGCCCCCACTTGCTGCAACTAGAGAAAGCCCATGCGCAGCAACGAATACCAAATGCAGCCAAATAAATACATAAATAAATAAATGTATTAAAAAATAATCCACAGGACTACTTTTCAAACTAGCTATTTTCCCAGCCTTCTCACTCTCTATCTCCCTCACGGCTCTACGGATGCTTCCATGGATTAGTTTCCTGTCAGATTCCTTAGTCCTCTGCCCTTACTTATTACTTGCTTCTGCCTAACAGGGTTGGGGTGGCAGGGAGGGAAGGCACATGCCAGAAGTTCCTTAGTGGGCTGGGCTGAGAGAGTCTACTGATTTTGGTTGCAATACCCTTGAACTTTTAACACTTCATTGGAATTATTTATATGCTTGCCTCTATCACCTAGATCAGCAATCCTCCACAGAAGTATCCTAGCCCACTAATGTGTTGGAATCAGGCTGGAGGAAGGGCTTGGGTTATAACTATTTTTCAGGGAACTGTGCTGAACTCTTAGTCTATGCAATTATCTGGAGTGAGTGACCATAAAAATCTGGATGTACTGAGAGAGGAAAATACTAGGCAGTAAAATCTAAAAGTGTAGGGATAGTCATCATACTCATTTCTATTCTTTAGCTGTAAAAGGAACGAATAAAAGCACTTTCATCATGTAGATTGGGATTTATTTTAATGTTTTAAGCTCCAGCGGTTTTAATGTCTTAATCACGAGTTAATTGCTTTCAACTTGAAGTTATTAACACAAATTTTATGATTCACATATTCCTAAAAGGAATAAATGGGGGAACAAGAGAGAAGCCAAAGATCAATTCTAAATTAATCTAATGGACGCAGATTTGGGGGATTTCTCATTTTTTCTCTCCTGGAAAAATAATGAGTTTTACATTATCAGTCCAGATCTCATGATGCAGGATTTGCTTGAAACTCAGCCTGATATTTGCCACTAGAGTTTTCACATAAACTTTGTATTGATTCTGTACTAAAGGATATAGAAAACTGGTTTTAGGCAAATAGTGAATGTGTGCTGGACCAGTTTTCTTTTTTTAACTATGCCTTGTTATATATTATTGCCAACCTCCTTGTGCTTGTGTGCTCATATAATTTTGCTCTCTCGGGTAGCATTCCATCTGATTTACCACACCTGTGAAGCTGTCGCTTTGGTGTAGGGGAAGGTAGGAGATGTAGTTTGGGTGCCAGGATATGAAAAATCTGTTTCTGTTAATATACTTATAAAATCAGCAAATTATATATGTATACATTATATATATAGGTAGAGAAAGAGAGAGAGGGAGATTTTCTCTAAACTCCAGCTCCTTTCCCCTAACATCCTTATTCATACAGCTTAGTGCCTAAAAAGCATCTTAAATGTAATTATGTGTACAACAGATTGTTAACTTATTCCTTTCCCAGGTTACCTTTTCATAGTCTGTTCCATCCTAATAAATGGCAGCACAGCCCACTCAATTGCAAGGACCAAAAGCTAGGAGCCATCCTTGTATCCTCTCCATTTATCACCCTCTACATCCATCAGCAAATCCTTTGGGGTCTACCTCCAAAATACCTCTTGAATTTGTCCACTTCTTTCTTTGTCCAAACTACCCTCGTAATCCATCCTATATCGTCTTTTATCCAGACATCTATAATAGCTGTCTTGTTAAATAAGACAACATCACTAATGGACAATTACAGCTCAACATCTTCAATATGATAAATGTACTCTTGTTAGATGTACATAATATAAATAATCAGAATTTGATCAGTTGCTTATTTACTTCAAAAATAATATCTGTTTTTAATACTGCTGAAACTTATGTGACCCCTAAAATGATTTATTATGTAATCCCAAATAATGCTAATAACATAAATAAAAACTAAAAAGTAAATGTTAGGCTAAAATGACAATCTGTGGTGTGTGTGTTTGTGTGTGTGTGTGTGTGTGTGTGTGTGTGTGTGTGTGTGTGTGTAGGCAGTGCTGAGGGAAATATAAGAGCTAACTTTATCATATATCTGAAATTTTAGAAAAAGGTCAGAAACTGTCCCTTTAAAATAGCATAACAATCATTAAAATATGGATGATATTTAACTCCCTTTAAAAAGAGCATAGCTAATTTAAACATGTATTTGTAAGCACGATGCTGGTATAACTAGGGTGCTAAATACATCTCAGTAAGGAATTTTAGGAATATCCTGAAAACGGAGATGTCACATTCCAAATTAAGGTGGCTAACTGAACAAAGGTATCAAATTTTATTCCTCAAATGCAACTAAAAATACAGTAAGGGCTTAAAATTTTTTTATTACGTTTTTAAACTGCAAGGGATTTTAAGAAGGGATTAAAAAAATAAACTCAGAAAGACAGTGAGAACAAAAAAAGAGAAAACATACACAAAATTTTGGAGGCTGGAAAAGAGATACACAATAAGCAACTTAGCAGAGTACAGAGCTGAATACTAAGCCAATAAGAGCAAAAACCGAGAAACAATCTGATTTTCACTGCAGAATATTCAAAGACTTGGAAACCGGCAGTACAAAATACCTCTGAAATGGAGTTCAAAGGGAATGCTAAATAATACTGATTTAATGAAAATTGAATGAAAAAGATATTTCTGAACCTACTTACCATTATATGTTTCTAGGCAACTGATTCCACTCTACCCATGATAATTCAGGACTGGAGACAGTAAACACAGGGCATCTAGCCTAGGGAACATATGGCAAAGTTAAGGGCATTGGTGCAGTAACAAAAATAGATAGGTTAAGTGATCTTATGCAGATTGTTTACTGAGATACCAATTTCCTTCACTCCCTAGAACTCTAATAGATAGTACTTTACCCTCCAAAGAGAAGATAAAAGGCTTATATTTAGGAAAACTGATTAGGCCAAGAGAAAATATCTAAAAATACTGTATACCAGAGTTTCTCAACAAACAACCTACCTGATCACTCTACCAAAGAAGGTTAAATTCAACAAGTTAACTCATTTGTTACAGGCTTTTAATCAGCTTTTTAAGCTTTCAGTGGAAGGACATATAAAAATAAGTCAACAAAAAGGAAAATAAAGGTAGTTTGTTGCAGACAGATGCTATGTAGTTAAAAACAAAAACAAAAACAAAACAACCTACCAAAGACTTAGATGAATATACCAGGTGCATGAATTGAGAGATTCAATAATGAAAAATCTATAGATTCAGCATAATCTCAGTCAAAATCCAGGTAGGATTTTTTTGGGGTAGAAATTAGTGAGCTCATTCTAAAATGTATATGGAAATGCAAAGGGCCAAAAATAACAAAGATAACCCTGAAGAAGGAAAATAAAACTTGAGATATTATACTTCTAGATATCAAGACTTATTGCAAAGATACAATGGATCTGACATTCACTGTAAATACGACAGTGTGATATTAATTAAGGATTGATAAATAGATCAATGGAACAGAGTAAGGAGCTGAATAAAAAACTGAGATATAAACACATATAGAGTTATTCTACATGTTGTGTCACTCCAATGCAGTGAGAAAAGAATGTATGTTCCCCAAACTTCAGATATATAATTGACAAGCAAATGAAAAAATAATAAACCTAGATCTCTCCAATCCATACCATATCTATTCCAGGAGTGTCTTCTTTGGCTTGTCAGAGTAAGCTCCTAACAGACCAACCCTCACAGAAATTTTAGCAATGGCATAGATGCCATCATGATTAGTCAATAAGAAATCTAGAGTTACTCATGCCAATAGGTTGAGAATGATTTGTTCTCCGTCTAAAGAAGAGGTGGTATCATTAATAACTTCTGCCAGAGTTAGTGAAAAGTTTCTTTCGGACTTTTCTATTTGTAAGATGCTCACCACTGGGAACACTGCTCTGACTGCGTCAACACTGAGTCAGTAATTCTTCCAGGTAGAGTGCCAGAATAATCAGGGGTAGCCACATTTTGTAGCTCATGTCTAAGCTGGAATTTTCACCCTTGGTGATTTATAGAATTAGATTTCCGAGTATTATTCCTAAAACACATGAGATGCTAGTCTGAGGCAAACTGGACCAGACGTTCTGGCTGTAAAGGAAGTAGTAGCCAGTAGAAGCAGAGGAAAAAAGGAGTTGTTCAAAACATGAGATGAGAATTAGGGCCTTACCTTAGCTTGGTTACATATTTGAATCTCTATTGGTCTGTTCTAAGTGACAATTTCTTGGCCCATCATTCAATGAAGGTTGTTGAATTCAGATTTAAAATTACCTCTAACTGATCGGTTGTAATAATTTGTCCTTTTTCTGAGAGGGGGTAACCATCAAAGTCATACGTAGGTTTTTAAGGTCATTTGTTTATGTAGGTGCAAGTGGAAATGCTACTAGCTATCATTCCCTTTGTTCTCATTTGATGAGACTAGAATTGTGCAGAGGTTTTTTTTTGTCTGGTGACAGATGGTATATCCAGCAGTCGGTAAAATTGAAAGCAGTGGCTACTGTTTGGGATAATCTAAGAATGGCATTAGAATAAGTTTGTTCTGACCTAACAGTTATCAGAAAGAGGAAAGAAAAGAGAAATAGGGTAATTATGGATGGACAACAACAGGGGTCAAATGTAATTGAGATGGCAAAGGTATATCCAGAGCAGACACACTTGACTATGAAAAGAAGAGTCCTTTGGAGCCTCTAGAAATAGTCCCTTTGGTGTGCATTTAATGTGACAATTCCATTTGCAAAGCAAGCCTCTCCCTGTTGGAGGACTGGTGTCACAAAGCAGAAAGAAATACTTTTCAGTTGTTGCGCAAGGACTGAGAAAAAGGGAAGGTCTGTGGGTTATTTAAAATATCCACCACCTGTGTGGTATGTTTACTCCAAGGAAGAGATTGAGCAAATGTGGCAGGATTTGATGTAGAAAGAGAAGTGCTGGTATCTACCAGGTACTGATGTAGTTGACCATTTATATTTAACTAATTCACCTTAAATGTTTAAGGTGAAGGCAGTATATTGGGAGCTTTTTCCTTTCCCGGAGCGTTCTCATTGATCTTAATTGAGGGATTTTTCTGTCTTCGTTTTCTTTTGTAAGATGGATCAATGTTTTTTACCTAGTGTTCTTTTATTTACAATATCTACAAGTGTCCTTGTTAATAGGTGGTCTGTTAGGAAGTGGGTCACCTACCTTTTTTTTTTTTTTTTTTTTTTTTTTTTTGGTGGGTGGGCGGGGGCCCCCCCCTGTGTTGGGCCCTCTCCCGTTGCGGAGCAACAGGCTCCGGACGCGCAGGCTCAGTGGCCATGGCTCACGGGCCCAGCCGCTCCGCGGCACGCGGGATCCTCCCACACCGGGGCACGAACCCGTGTCCCCTGCATCGGCAGGCGGACTCCCAACCACTGCGCCACCAGGGAAGCCCTCACCTACCTTTTTGATCTGGAAGGCCATAAGTTTATTTGGGGCCTGTCTTGTTTTATTCTCAAGGCCTTTCAAAATGTCATGCCAGTTTTAACAGCACTATTTCCCATTATAATTTCTGTTGTCTAATTAGGTCTCAGATTTCAGGTTTAATTTCATTGACAAAAATGAGAAGAAAGGTCTGCTGTTACATTGGTGCCTTCTTGAAATCCCAAATGTTGTCAGCGACATTTTCTAGTCTATTCCACAAAAACTCCTATAGTTGCATATTTTATCTTCCTCCTGGAAAATCACAGTGCAATAAATGAAATCAAATCTCTAACAGGTTACTTGACAAAGAAATACTGTTACTACAGATAAAAGAAACATTTTGAAAAATATGTATTACATAAAACATTTTTAGAAAAAATATATCATTAATTATGATTAACAAATCATTTTCTAAATTGAGGTCTCAAGAGCTTGGTCATGTGACTCATTTTCACAGAGACTGAATACAACTGATATAACTGAACAGCTGAACATGCAAAGCTGAAGATCCAATTTTGAATCTTTAGTTTCCCAGTAAAGTACAGACACCCTGAAAATTCAATCACAGTTGCAGAACAAATGCAATGTGTTTCTCTCTCTTGACTACCTGTGCTATAATGCTGTCAGGTGGCATATAATTTTGAACTTAAATTGTATATTTTCAACAAAAGAGTTTTAATTAAAAAATGTGCCTGAAGTCATTCCATTTTTGACTGACTATATCTAATTCAGTGTTTCCAGAAGTGTGTTTTTTAGAGTACTGTAACTGCAGGGTATAAATAGGTATTACAAGAAAATAGGAGAGGTGGTAAGGAGAGATGGAGATCAAACAAGTTTAGGAAAAAGCAATGTGCTAATCAATGAAAAATCATTTGGTTTTGCTTTTTCCTTTAAATATTTCTCAAAGCACATCCATTATTTCAAGATTAAAACACGTAGTTTTACTTTTTTAGTATATAAGCCATGAAAAGTCATTAAAATGTATTGACTAATGAAATTATCAGACAAGTCAATTGTTCGTGAAGAAGGAAATGGCTGCAAAGACGCAATGAACAATTGCTTAAGTAGTTTGTGTAGTTTAAGAAATAAAGCCACAAGGAAAACAAAACCATACTTCTCAGGATTCTCTCTCTGCAAGTGTTGAAATTCTGCGAAGATTTCCAGCCTCAGGGGAATGAATCATTGCAGCTACCTTTCTGCTTATCAGAATGGCATTTATGGTCTGATTATGCTGACATTTTTTCATAAAGCATTGATCATGTGGTCTTTCATTTGAAAACCTGTAGGAAAACAAAGTTTACATTTATACTAGATAACATTTAAGAAAAATGCATTTAAAATTTTAGGATTCAATTAATGTAACTAAATAAAAGTAAAAAAATCTTGCATTCAGAAGATAGGGTAAAGCAAGTAAAAAATTTAAGAGGGTATAAGCTAGGGCAGAAAATTAAGCATTAAAGAACAACATAAAACACTAAAAACAGGTAATGAATATTATTATTACAGAAGTTTTAGAAGTAGTTCCTCATGGAAAATTGTTCAAATATTATTCATGATGCATTCTACACAATCAAACCTTTACCCCTACGGAAAAGAACTTATGCCTGGGTGTCAAATGAAGGGGGGCATACAACTTTTACTGGAGAGTAGAAATGAATTATAAATTGAACTGAGCTGAAGCAAAGATACTCCACTGTGCGGTATATGTTCCCCTGCTACTCTCTCTTGCATCATTCCACCTGCCCTCTCCCTTATCCTTTATATATTGCTGGTGTTAAACCATGAAGCGGATTTCCTGAGTCTGCCTCCAGGTTAAGCTTTAAACTCAAGAGTGAAAGGAAAAAATCAGGGCATATACATATATATGCCATTACAACTAGCCAAGGTAGGAGTCCAGGTATGTGATCAAATCCCTAGCTTTAACAGGACTTTCAGGGACCCAGGTGGGTGCTGATGCTTATGAGGGAGCAGCATTCAGGGTTTCATAAATCCCAACTCCATCATCTCAGGAAAAAAGGAAGTACAAATATTTTTGACCAAATCATAAAGAATCCTGCTTGGATTGAAAAACAGCAACCCATCTGGTAATATGGAACCACAGGTAAATGAAAACAATTTTACCTGTGTTGTGAGTCATATCCTTCATTTGAATTAAAAACGTTTATTGCCTGTAGTTTGCTAAATTTTAAATTCTAGACTTGTGGGTCCAAAATAAATTTTTTTTTAAAACGAAGCCAGGATTCCTTTATCTCCTGTCTCCCTCGACTTCTTTTTTTAAAAAAATTAATTAATTAACTAATTAATTAATTTATTTATGGCTGTGTTGGGTCGTCATTGCTGCTCGTGGGCTTTCTCTAGCTGCGGCGAGTGGGGGCTACTCTTTGTTGTGGTGCGTGGGCTCCTCACTGCGGTGGCTTCTCTTGTTGCAGAGCACAGGCTCTAGGCGCGTGGGCTCAGTAGTTGTGGCACACAGGCTCTGCAGCACAGGCTCAGCAGTTGTGGCACACAGGCTTAGTTGCTCCATGGCATGTGGGATCTTCTCAGACCAAGCCTCAAACCCATGTCCCCTGCATTGGCAGGTGGATTCTTAACCACTGTGCCACCAGGGAAGTCCCCAAATAATTTTTATGTGTGATATAACATCTAAGCACATCTGAGGACAACCAAAAGGTCTTGTGGGTTTCATATTGTCAAAGCAAAAGCTGACAAAGTTAAGCAGGCAAAGGAAAATTTAAGAAGTTATTACCAATATGGAAAGGAGACCAAAAGCTGTCTGAACTCAACTCTACTGAAATCAAGGGCAGGAGGGTTTTTAAATGCTGGGATGAGCAGAAGAACACAGGCCAGCTGTGTTTGCTAACTGACTTTACTCAAAGAAAAAATAAACTTTCTCACATCTTTGTGACAGAAAGTAGTTTTATAACTTGTATCAAAGCCATCACCAAAGGTAGGCTCCTACCCTCCCAAAGAAACTAGAAGATAGGGTCACTATCTTCACTGACAATTACATTTCAAAGGGATGGCTCCCAGGTCCCTGAGAAAGACAGTCCTGGATTGTAAAACTGACAGGAGGCTTTTAGAAACTATTTACAACTTAAAGAAACAGAAAATAATTTAAAATTATTTAAATATAATTATATTTTATAACTTTAAATATATTTAAAGTTTTCTGAAGTGAATGCTCTAAGGAAAGAGAGGTCAGAGACCTGGAGACAGAAAGAACCCTGTCTAAAGACTGGCCAAGCTGAGGGGAAGGTTAAGATCATTTGGGCAGTGCCCTCTTTTGCTCAAGGGAATCCAAGTTTTCCACTGAACAACTGAGGAAAGCTAGTCCATGGAGTTCATTTCACCATATTTCTGCTGTTGAAGGCCTACTGGAACCATCTGCTGAGCCTTGGCAGTAGAGAATATTTGCTGGATGGTACAAGCAATGAGGCATTTAATGTGTGTGTGGGGGGTGGATTCCTATAGAAATTCAAAGAAAGACACAGAATAGTAGTTGGAGCAGACTTTAAACCCAGTTTTGGAGACCAGAGCTCACGTAGTTCAAAAGATCCCAATACACTGGGCTTGAAGCATATTTAGATTACAGAGTGAGGACAGCAGTGGTAATTCAATGCATTTCCTGATTTGCACTCTGAATGTTTTTGGTGATGACATAGACATCAGAGAGGTTTTGGTAGGATCATCCACGACTGTGGTTATTTTCTGCAGCAGAGAATGGAAGATGCGATAGTTCCTATGAGCTTCTTGAGTGGCCCACAGCAGCAGCTTCAGGCACAAAGTCTGCCCATACATGATCTGCTCTGGTATAAACCTCAAGTCATCCAGCTTTAGTTAGCAGGACTACTTCTAATCCTGGGGGGACAGGCCATTTATGAAGCAATACAGAATCCTAATAAAGATCTGGGCAGATTTTAGTTCTCAGTGATGCCAAGTCAGGAGAGTGGGAGAAAAACTGGAAACATTAGTTTGTAGACCTGGAGTCTGATATTGAAGGAAACTGCAAAAATTTTTAATTTGATAAGAAATGACAATTTGTGCAAAATGACAGGATTGAGTGTAATGTACAGGTAGGTAACAAAGCTATTTTACCTACAGAGAGGTGAATAATAGATGGAAGACGATGAATAGGACTAGAATCTAATAACTCACAAGGGCAAGCTATAGTTTTCTACTGAAACATAAAATTTCTCTCTACAGTCTAGGCTCTTTCACTCAAAGATAAGCAAAGTAAGATTATCCTCAATCACAAAATAAGTCTGGGACTTCATTGGTGGAGCAGTGGTTAAGAATCTGCCTGCTAATGCAGGGGACACGGGTTTGATCCCTAGTCCAGAAAGATCCCACATGCCGTGGATCAACTAAGCCCATGCGCCACAGCTACTGAGACTGCACTCTAGAGCCCATGAGCCACAACTACTGAGCCCACGCGTCGCAATAACTGAAGCCTGCATGCCTAGAGCCCATGCTCCGCAACAAGAAAAGCCACAGTAATAAGAAGCCTGCGCACCGCAAGGAAGAGTAGCCCCTGCTCGCCGCAACTAGAGAAAGCCCGCGTGCAGCAACGAAGACCGGGTGCAGTGATAAATAAATAAATAAGTCTGGTCTCATTAGATTTGATTTATTTGTGTAGATGCAGCAAGAATGGTAATTGATTACATAGGCCTTTTAAAATTTACTTTCCTGGAAGTTTTCATAAAGAATCTCAGATTGGACTTTTAAAAGCACTGAGGCTAGAAAGCTAAGCAAAGAAACTGTCACCAGATTTCACCTGCAGTACCTATAGATTTGGTACCCTCTTCTTGGGGTCCTCCAAATACCCTAAGATTCCTGTGCCTGCCAGGAAGTGATCTTCCTTTCTCACTTATAAGGCTGGGCACCCTCTAAGCCAGATACCAGGCCAGTTCTCCCAAGAGAGGTTTGTAAGCATTGACTCCATTTTCTTTTTCTTAAACCTCTCTGGTTTTCTTAAACCTCTCTTAAACCTCTCTGGTCATATCTCATTCTATGCACATGATTCTCAAATCTGCCATTCCAGTTATATAACCAATGTTTCCAATTATGTCCTGTTACAAGGATGACAGATTCTTACTGAACCAATGAGAATATATTGCAATGAAAGTAAGTAATCTCAATAAGAGTTTCTGAATGCTGGAGCAATCAGCCAGGGAGAAAAAGATGAATGTTTCATTTCTGTTTATACGAGTATACTCTACTAAGTTGTTATGAGTTAAAGATAGATTAAGAGAAAAGAGGAAGGAGTTCCTTATATCCAGAAAACAGAACATTAAAATATCAGCAATATTCCAAACAAAACCTATAATCATCCTTCATCAGTTCATTCAGTACTATGTAATTAATTCTTTTCCTGCTTAATCATAGGTTAGCAGTCTCATGAACCCATCAGCATCTCCACTACAGTTATAGAAATTCTGACTCAGTCCGGTGGTATGGTCTCAAAGTCATTTAAGCAATGTCATCAGAAGCTTGTGTCTCAGAGTACCTGGCATAGTGTTTTCTGAAGACAGTGCATCCTGACCTAGAGCTAACTGATGTTTCAGGGAAACATCAAAGTAAAAAAAAAAAAAATGTGGATGACATGTGACTTAAAATGGATGTGGTTAAAGATCTAATGAGAGTTCATTACAAAAATAATGCAATTGGCAAGGTAATTTGTTTGGTGGGAATATAAATTGGTGCAGCCACTATAGAAAACAGTATGAAGGTTCCTCAAAAAATTAAAAATAGAACTACCATATGATCCAGCATGCCCTTCTTCTGGGTATAGATCCAAAGGAATTAATATCAGGATCTCTGCGAGATATCTACACTTTCATATTCACTGTGGCATAATTCACTATAGCCTAAACACGGAAGCAACCTGAATGTCCATCAACAGATAAATAGATAAAGAAAATGGGGTCTATACATGTAATGGAATATTACTCAGCCATTAAAAACAGGAAATGCTGCCACTTGCAAATACATAAACAAAGTGGAGGACATTATGTTAAGTGAAATAAGCCAGACACAAAAGGACAAATACCACATGATACTACTTATAAAAGGAATCTAAAATAGTCAAACTCACAGAATCAGAGAATAGAATGGTGGTTTCCAGGGGTTAAGGGGAGGGGGTATAAAGTTACAGTTATATGAAATGAATAAATCCGAGAGATCTGTAATACAACATAGTGTCTATAGTTAATAATACTGTATTATATACTTAAAAATTTGCTAAGAGGGTAGGGCTTCCCTGGTGGCACAGTGGTTAAGAATCCGTCTGCCGATGCAGCGGACACAGGTTCCATCCCTGGTCAGGGAAGATCCCACATGCTGTGAAGCAACTAAGCCTGTGCATCACAACTACTGAACCTGAGCTCTAGAGCCCATGAGCCACAACTACTGAGCCCATGTGCCACAACTATTGAAGCCTGCATGCCTAGAGCCCGTGCTTTGCAACAAGAGAAGCTACCGCAATGAGCAGCCCATGTACTGCAAGAGAGAGTAGCCCCTGCTCGCCGCAACTAGAGAAAGCCCACACACAGCAACAAAGACCCAACACCGCCAAAAATAAATAAACAGATAAATAAATTTATTAAAAACAATTTGCTAAGAGGATAGATTTAAGTTGTGTTCTAATAATCATCATCATAATAGTGATAATAATAACAAGAAAAATAAGTAAAGAGAATGGGGGAAACTTTTGGGGGTGATGGATATGTTTATGGCATAGATTGTGGTGACGATTTCACAGATGCATACTTATCTCCAAACTCATCAAGCTGTATATATTAAATATGTACAGCTGTTTTGTATGTCAATCGTACCTCAATAAAATGGGTTTAAAAAAAGAAAGAAAGAAAAGTTCCTTTAGTATTTTATTTTGTGAAAAAAAATATCAGAAGTCAAGTTTGAACACTTGGTTAAATAGGATCATGAGTCACTGAGAAAAATAGTTAGCTACTTATTTAATCCAGGTGACAATAAAATATTTAAAAAGTAAATATAAGAGGTAATGTGATTGTAAAAAAAACTTTAACTCTTTCAAAAATGACAAGACTTGGCTCTCTTACATAATCAATGATATGATAATGTCAACATAGTGCACAGGAAACATAATTCTATTTTTTTTAAAGATTTTATTTTTGGCTGCGTTGGGTCTTTGTTGCTGTGTGTGGGCTTTCTCTAGTTGCGGCTCATTGCAGTGCATGGGCTTCTCATTGCGGTGGCTTCTCTTGTTGCAGAGCATGGGCTCTAGGTGCATGGGCTTCAGTAGTTGTGGCACGCGGGCTCAGTAGTTGTGGCGGGCAGGATCTAGAGCGCAGGCTCAGTAGTTGTGATGCACGGGCTTAGTTGCTCTGTGGTATGTGGGATCTTTCCGGACCAGGGATCAAACCCATGTCCCCTGCATTGGCAGGTGGATTTTTAACCACTGTGTTACCAGGGAAGCCCCACAGGGAACATAATTCTAAGACACATATTCCGTTGTGCCTTGTAAGTGGATTACTCAAAAGGTAAAGAAAAATCTTTTACAACCTCTTATTAAGAGTAGACAAATAGTCCAAGGACGTTTTGCCATTTTTAAAAGAGCGAAAGTCAAACTCTAGTTCTGCATCAGTATACTATTGATACTAAAGCTCATTTATAAAAACAATATAAATAAATCCATTGAGTCTGTTTTGGTAAAAAATTTTCTTAGGTCCATTTATTCATCCAGGGATATCCCAAACATATTAAAATGTTGGGGTTCTATATAAAAAAAGAGAATCACAAAATTGGAATTCACAGAGTTGAAGATAGATATTTCCCTCCAAAAACAAAGAAGAAAGCAGATAGTAATCTCTCCAATTATCACTGGAATCATGTTTCATTCCATTGCTAGGTAAGAATTTTCTTCTTCCCTGACCAAAGCAATGCTGTGCCAAGAAGTTTTAACTTCTGAGTTAGAGGAGTAACATTCTTTGATCAATGATACCTACTTCTTGGGGCTTCCCTGGTGGCGCAGTGGTTAAGAATCCGCCTGTCAATGCAGGGGTCACGGGTTCGAGCCCTGGTCCGGGAAGATCTCACATGCCGTGGAGCAACTAAGCTCATGTGCCACAACTACTGAGCCCGCACGCCTAGAGCCCGTGCTCCACAACAAGAGAAGCCACCGCAATGAGAAGCCCGCACACCACAACAAAGAGTAGGCCCCACTCTCCACAACTAGAGAAAGCTCACAGACAGCAACAAGGACCCAAGGCAGCCAAAAATAAATAAAGAGATAAATAAATTTATTTTTTTTAAAAAAGGTATCTACTTCTCTTTCCATCTATCCTTTTGGAAATCTAGTCACTTGTTAGCACTAATTGAGCTTTCCTTATACCACTGCATATGACATGGTTAATCAATCGTTTCTTCAAAAAAGTTTTTTTCCCCTTGGTTTTCTATTTTCCCTTCTCTCCTGGAAAGCTGCCCAAATAAGAAAATTTAGTCATTCTGGACACCTCCCTCTCCTTTATGTTTTTTGTTTGTTTGTTTGTTTTGTTTTTTGCAGTACATGGGCCTCTCACTGTTGTGGCCTCTCCCATTGCAGAGCACAGGCTCCGGATGCACAGGCTCAGTGGCCATGGCTCACGGGCCCAACCGCTCTGCGGCATGTGGGATCTTCCCAGACCGGGGCACGAACCCGTGTCCCCTGCATCGGCAGGCGGACTCTCAACCACTGCGCCACCAGGAAAGCCCTCCCTTATGTTTTATATTTGGTTTATGTTACTACTCTTAATTCTCTCTCTGATTTGTCTTTCTATAGAGCATAGCATTTAAGAGTGGAGACTTGAAGTCAGACAACCACAATTTAAATCCCAGCTCCACTGTTTATTAGCTATGGGATCTTGTGAAATAATGGTAAAAATTAAAATAAGAATAGAAATAAGAAAAAGGCTATGTGCCAGGCACTATTCTAAATACACATATCAACTCAATGATTACAACTTATGAGATAGGTGCTATTATTGATCTCATTTTATAGATGAGAAAACTGAAAAACAGAGGTTAAAGAACTCAGCGAAGGTCTCATAAACAGTAAATGTTCAGCCAGGATTCAAAACTAGTCTGACTGAAGAGTTCATGCTTTTTACCATTTCATTTTTTACTTTTGGCTTTCAGTTTGATATCTACCATGCAGTAAACAATAAATATCAGCATTCTTATTAATACAAGTACACGACTTTTATCAAGTTTCATCATTTCTTACTTGTACTATTGCATCAGTCTTTGCATTAGTCTCCTCGCATGTCCCCAGGTTAATTGTTCGCTCACTGCTGCCAAGGATCATCTTTTAAAAAAATCCAGAATTAACCATAATACTTACCTGTATGAAAAACTTTTAACGATTTCCATTTATCTACCAAATAATATTCAAGCACAGCAAGGTGTTCAAGGGCCTTCACAGTGTTGCCCCCAAATTAATTAATTTTATCATTTCTTTTTCCTCACTCATTCCACACTTGCCTAACCCCAGCCACAACAAAAGTTTACTGGTCCACATGGATCTGTAGATTTTTACATCTTGGTGTAAGCTCAGTGTTATCAGCTCACAATGTTGAACTGATAGTAGGGTATCACCTAGGCCCAACTTGGTTTCAGTTGGTAAGCATGGGGTAAAAGGGCCTCTGGGTAAAATCTGTTATTAGTGTGGATGCCAGGTAACAGATAATGAAGCCAGGCACATGCAGAAGAGCACTGGGGTGTCCTGGTCCCAGGTACTAGGTCTGATCCTCACAGAGATAGCAGTAAGCAGATGAAGGGGGTTTTTCACAACAGACTCAGGGCCCAACACCTGCTGCTCTGGAACTCTGGGGATCAAGCTTAATAGCAACTTAACAGCAATACCTGGGGGCAGGTACTGTCCCATTCCTAAATCAAATGCAAGAAATCTCCAGGCGCAGAGGGAAGGCAATAGGGTAGTACATTATTCAGCACCTGGGGAGTGGGAGAAAGTTCCTTAGGCAGGTAGAGGGGTGGTCACTGAGAGGAATGTGAGGTACACCAGAGATCCCAGGAACAGGAGAGGAGATATTGTGGCTAAGTTACAAGTATTATGCAGTTGGGCTTCGATGTGGGATGGGGAAATAGGGCACAAACCAGTAAATATGGATAATAATGTGCCATTTGCACCCATACATGGGATTACTGAGACAGTTAAGTGTGTTAGTCATAATTTATTTTGTTATATACTCTGCGACTGATCTGGCGAGGCTAGTATTTTTAACATTATATTTAAGGATCACTGATCTTGGGAATTCCCTGGTGGTCCAGTGGGTAGGACTCCACACTCCCAATGCAGGGGGCCTGGGTTCGACCGCTGGTTTGGGAACTAGATCCCGCATGCATGCCGCAACTAAGAGTTCGCATGCTGCAACTAAGAAATCCGCGTGCCGCAACTAAGACCCAGTGCAGTCCAAATAAAAAAATAAAAATAAAAATGTTAAAAAAAAAAAAGAATTACTGATCTCCCAAATTTGCTGCTACCCTTCGGGCAGTATTCCAAGAATTCCCAGGTTTTCCCCTGCACTTTCCATAAGTGGAAAAAATAAAGGACCTAGGACCCAGTGGGAGACTGGGTTTAAATCCTGTGTGCTGGAGTGTGAGTCTCAGGATTGAAAATTGATGACTAAAAGCAATCTCGATTTATGGCAGACTGCAGTGGTGCACTGTGAATGCTAGAAGATACCAACATCTGCAGTGGTCAAATTCCAGGTCTCAAAATTAGGACCTCATATGATGTGTTGTTCCTTTTCCAAGACACCCACAGATGATTCATGCGCTTATTCCTTCCTCCAAATGGCCCCTCAGTAACTCATCATCCAGGGGTGACTCACTCTGCCCCTGTTTATACTTGAACACATCAGACAGCAGCTATCTTCATACATGTCATGATTTCCTTGAGTGACATATGTTTCTAGAATGATGCAGGAACACACACCTGCACTCGGGCAGAACTTCTCAAATGTGTGTAGTTACCTACATCCCTAGTCAAGGGCCTGGCATTTGAGCTTAGAGTCCATCTCTAGGCATCAGGTTCCTTAACAGAGATTGTAAATAACCTCCTATTTCTTTTACATTTTTGCTTTGTAGTAAAGAAACATTAAAACTTAGTGGATGTGAGTTGTTATCAGTGTATAGTATAAGAGAAGGACCGGTAAGTAGATATTTTAAAATTCTAATCATCCTGTTCCTTCAACCTAGTCACAAGTGGCTCTGGCCTACAATTCCCCACCTAAGACCTCAATGAATTTGATTTTATTTATTTACAAATGAAAAAGTAGATACTTCATTCTTTGTTACTTCCCCGCTGCCTTATGACATTTAACCTGGTATCACCTAATTCTGAAAGTATCATTAGTACAGCAGTCATTATTACTGTAATGCACTATCTGACAATATTCTTCTTATTTTGTTTCCCTGAACTGTCACCAGAGATGTCCATTAACACAAATTTTGCCACAAGTTTTGAAGTAAGCCACAGATACTCATGCATCTTCTTTGAGGAGATTCTCACTCTGAATGTATGACATATGTTCCAATAAGAATAGAAAAGGAAACTAGCGAGGATGACATCTAGCCAAGTCAAAACCTTTCAATTAGAAAGGAAAAACACAGGAAATCATTGGAGTAATTGATTTACATCTTAAAAAGTGTATTAAATATTAAAAACAAAGAGAAACCACAGAAGCAACTTAAAAGGTTCTTGCCTCCTACCATTTGTTCATAGTTGACTTGTAAAATAAACTTTTCAATAGTTCTGGACAAGATGTAATATGCATGGAGGGAGAACTTTTGTATGTATATATATATGTGTGTGTCAATTTTCTAAATTATAAAATGGAGATACAAATATATATCCCTAGATATTATTTCTAGTGACTTCATGTGAATAGATTTAAAAATCCAAGAGATTCCATTGGCTTAGAAAATAAATACTGTTCTTAGCAAAGAAAGCACTCTTTACTTTTACATAATAACTAGTCTGATCTCACTGATGGGCTTAACACACCATCAAATCACTGCTCTGTGGGACCAAGCAGGATCCTTAAAAATTTCAGGAGATAGTACACATAATCATAATCATAACTAGCTGATTACTACTGCATGAAATTAAATGGTACCTAAAGCATCTAAGTTATACCATCAAGTATAGTGTATACATTTAGGAGGGACGATATAGTCTACAAATGGTCACAGGAAAATTTTTTAAAACTTCATTAGGGAAAAAAGGAAAGGAATAAAAGGACTTTGCCTTGGGAATAAGGGGCTGTTTTGGGTTGGGCTGAGCCAGGGAGGGCATGGAACCGAGTCCCTGTGGGAGCCTGAAGCCTTGCACGCCCACCCCCACCCCAGGAATGGCTGTCGGTGATCCACAGCCCTTTCAGCCGAAGAGAAGTACCCTTTGCCCAGACCTAGTAGCAGAACAGGCAGAAATCGAAAGGCGTGGCCCAAACCTCACGAACCCAAGCTAAATCTTCCAGACATTAATGAGTCTAACCACAAGTGCCGTTGGTGGCCACAGTAAACCGCTGCAGACACAGAAAAGATGAGAGTGTGGCGGCATGAGGGAAGGGACTTAGGACTTTTTAATTCACTGTTGAATTCCCAGGTCCAAGAATAGTGCCTGGCACAGAATAGGTGTTTAATAAATATTTGATGAATGAATCTCTACTTTCTACATAATAACCAGTCTGGCCACACTGATAGGCATTCTACAACGTCTGCTTTATAAACAGTGTGTTTGGTCTGTATACACTAAACATCTGAGACATGATGATTACCCAGAAATTTCAGACACACAGACATGCTAGACATGTGTTTCTTTAATTAACCTTAATACAGTGGGAAAAGGACAGTCCCTTCAATAAATCCTGTTGGGAAAACTGGACAGCCACATGCAAAAGAATGAAACTGGACCACTAACTTACACCATACATAAAAATTAACTCATAATGGATTAAAATCCATAAAACTTCTAAAAGAAAACATAGGCAGTAAGCTCCTTGACATTGGTCTTGGTGATACACTTTTTGGATTTGACACCAAAAGCAAAGAGCAAAAATAAAGAAGTTGGGACTATATCAAACTAAAAAGCTTCTGGGGCTTCCCTGGTGGCGCAGTGGTTGAGAGTCCGCCTGCCGATGCAGGGGACACGGGTTCGTGTCCCGGTCCGGGAAGATCCCACATGCCGCGGAGTGGCTGGGCCCGTGAGCCATGGCCACTGAGCCTGCACGTCGGAGCCTGGGCTCCGCAATGCGAGAGGCCACAACAGTGAGAGGCCCGCGTATCGCAAAAAAAAAAAATAAAATAAAAAGCTTCTGCACAGCAAAGGAAACCATCAACAAAATGAAAAGGCAACCAATGGGAAAAATATTACCCAATGGGAAAAATATTTTAAAATCACATATCTGATAAGGCACTAATATCTAAAATATATAAAGAACACATACAACTCAGAAAAAAACCTGAACAATCTGATTAAAAAATGGGGAGAGGATTTGAACACACAGTTTTTTCAAAGAAAGTATACATGTGGCAAACAGGAATATGAAAAGATGCTCAACATCACTAATCATCAGGGAAATGCAAATCAAAACCACAATGAGATATCACCTCACATCTGTTATAATTGCTATCATCAAAAAGACAAGATATAACAAATGCTGCAGAGGGTGTGGAGAAAAGGGAACCCTCCTGCACTGTTGGTGGGAATGTAAATTGGTGCAGCCACTGTGGAGAACAGTATGGAGGTTCCTCAAAAAATTAGAAATAGAACTGCCATACAATCTCGCAATTCCACTACTGGAAAACACTAAATTCAAAAAGATATATGCACCCCCATGTTCACTGTAGCATTATTTACAAAAGCCAAGATCTTGAAACAACCTAAGTGTCCATTAATGGATGAATGGATAAAGAAGATGTGGTATGTATGTACACACACACACACACACACACACACACACAGTGGAATATTATTCAGGCATAAAAAAAGAACAAAATCTTGCCATTTGTGACAACATGGATGGAATTATTAGGGCACTGTGCTAAATGAAAAAAGTCAGACAGAGAAAGACAAATACTGTATGATTTCATTTATATGTGGAGTCTAAAACAAACAAATGAACCATCAAGCTCATAGATACAGAGAACAGACTGATGGTTGTTAGAGGTGGGGTGGGTGGTGGAGCAAATGGGTGATGGGAGTCAAAAGGTGCAAAATCCCAGTTATACAGTAAATAAATCATGGGGATGTAATGCTCAGCATGGCAACTACAGTTAATAATACCATATCGCAGGGACTTCCCTGATGGTCCAGTGGTTGACTCTGTGCTCACAATGAAGGGGGCCCCGGTTTGATCCCTGGTCAGGGAACTAGATCCTGCAGGCCGCAACTGAAGACCCTGCATGCTGCAAATAAAAAAAGACCCTGCATGCCGCAATTAAAGATCCCACATGCCACAATGAAGGTCCTGCGTGTCGCGACTGAGACCCAGTGCAGCCAAAAAAAAAAAAAAAAAGTAGTCCATTGTATAGTATGTGTATTGTATCTCAACAAAGCCTTTCAAATAAATGGATACATGCATTAAGAGTTTCTTTAAAAAAACAATACTGTACTGCATATTTGAAAGTTGCTAATAATCACTCGAAAGTTCTCATCACAAGAAAAAAATTCTATAACTGTGTACGGCTATGGATGTTAACTAGACTTACTGTGGTGATCATTTCATGATATCTACAAATATGGAATTATTATGCTGTATACCTGAAACTAATATATGTCAAGTAAACCTCATTAAAAATAAAAGTTAAATAAAAAAGAAATTAACTTTAGAATTTCTACAATGCATAACATAGTTTCCCCTATTTTGAACCTGAGGTACTGCATAAAAGTGCCTACAATGCAGTATGCACCTTTTAAAAAAATCGTGGTAAGAACACTTAACATGAAATATACCCTCTTAATAAAATTTTAAGTGTACAATACGGCCTTTTAAACTCTATGTACAATGTTGTACAGAAGATCTCTAGAACTAAATCATCTTGTATAACTGACATTTTATACTTGTTGAATAGCAACTTCCCACTTTCCCTCCCCCTGGCCCATGGCAGCCACAATTCTACTTGCTACTTCTATGAGTTTGGCTACTTAAGACACCTCATATAAGCGGAATCGTGCAATATTTGTCCTTCTGTGGCTGGCTTATTTCACTTAGCATAATGTCCTCCAGGTTCATTCTTATTGTTGCATATGACAGGATGTCCTTTTTATAAAAGCAATTTTGTCTTGATAGAACCTGTTCATATCTTCCAGTCTGTGTCTTGCCATGAGAAACTGTTCACTGCTTTCTTAAAAGTATATTTAGTAGACTTAAATGTTTTCTTTTAATTATACTAATAATTAAATATAATAAATATGTTAACATTTCATAATTAACTCATATATTCTGCTAGAATGGCACGTAGCACATAAGATATAGCTTAATTAATAATCATAGGCACCATTCACTTAGTGATAATTCATATCAGATACTAGGCTAAAAGCTATTCACACATTAAAAATTTTTAATCCTTATGAAAATTCTATAAAGACGATATGATTATCCTTATTTTGTAGATGAAGAAACAGGCTTAAGAAAATTATACGTTCAAGAAAGTACAATTTATGCATAGCGTTATACAAATTATATGTGATGTGCTTACACTCTAACGTACTCATCAAGTAAGACCAGGGCTGCCCAAGCGGCAGTTGTGAACCATTTGTTACGGTCTGACATGAGATAAGCTTGTTCTGGAATGTAAATCAAATAAATCACAATTCATTTTCCCATTAATATATCAGAACTGTCAACTAGAGGGCGTCTGTTATCCTTATTATAAAAACAGAATTTTTATCTCAGTTTGTCATTGCTTTCTTCACTGAGAAAGTCCTGCTTTAAAAAAAAAAAAAAGTTGCCATGCAGACTAAATCAGATAATATACCTGAACACATTTCATAAAGTCTAGTAATATTACCTGGATTTTAGAAATGAGTTTCAAAAAAGGCCAACTGTTGTCATGCCATACCAATTCCACAACAAGTTGTTCAAAAGCAGACAATTCATGAACTCCCTGTCGACCTGAACTCCTTCAAGTGTCATAGGAGATGATTCTGAAGAAATAATAATATTAATTCTAGGTGATGACAAAACAAAATATTTGATCACCACAAGCTAAACAGGTCATATAAATACAAACTAAACTCAAACAGAAGATCGACACTCTACACACTGAGATGTTAAAGTAACTAACATTCTGAGAGACAGGTAAACCTGGACCAATTATTTGTTATTTCCTTTTGATCTTAAAAATTTCCAATTGAAATAAACATTTATTGGGAACAGATTGTAAAAAGAGCGTAATACAAAAGGAAATCTAGAACACAAAGTTTGTGGGTTGTTTTTTACTCCATTTTATTAAAAATATGTTTTCAACTACAGTAAAATGAAAGCAAGCAATCCTCTGGTATTTCCTGAAATACATCCTTAGGAAAATAACCTCTTCGGATCTAGAAACTTGGCCTCTTTATAAATTACCTTGCAAAATAGAAAATATTTCTCAATGATGAAATAAAAGATTATTCTTATAAATCTAAAAACAAAAAATAAAAAACAAAAAAAGTCAGCTGAACTCTACAGTGTGCTTAGTGACATAGTCTACATTGTGATGCAACTCCTCGGGGCAGGGACTGCTAGCCAACAGTTCATGCCCCACCAGGCGTCTGCAGGCTACTCTTTGAGTAGCACTGTACATATGGGGTATGAATAAACACCTAACACTTGAGTTTAAGCAGAGTTCAAGCTGGACTCAGAGAACATGAACGTTTGTGTGAAATGTTCAGGGTATTTTTAGTCCCTTCTTGCAATCAATCAAAAAACTAGTTTCTATTCTGTATACACAACAAATAAGGCACATAGTAGAAGGTGGGGGTGATTTTAAAAATCAGGATCCTTGCCCACTTTAGGAAGTTTGCCACCTGAATGGAGAGAAAAACTAATGCCAAAAAAACCTACTTATACTTAGGCATTAATGATAAAGGCCCAATAAATGATCTGTGTAGACCACAAGAGCTCATAGGTGCAGCTGGGGGAACAAGCTCTGAGGCGATCTGCTAAAGCTTCAAGGTAGAGGGAAAATGTAAGCAGGTCTTTTAATGACGAAACACTCATATGGTTTGAGAAAAACGTAGAGGCAGAAAAAATCAGCACATTCCCAGGAAAATGAGGGAAAGTAATCAAGGGGAGCCAAGAATCTGAAGGAAGAGGGAGGAGTAGGCTAGGAAGGTAAACTTTCCCTCAGGGACACGAAGCGCAGATGCTTAATAAGCATATTGAGTTTCTTGAAGAAAACCTTTTTATTGCTGAAGGCTGCCTGTCTTAATAGTGAGCAGGGACATTGGTAGGGACAGTGTTTTCCATTTTTAGCAGGCAAGGGTGCACTTCTTTGCATAATTCTGACTTTGCATGAATTGTCATGAATACCCTGCAGGTTTAGTTCCAGTTCAGGTTTATGTATCAAGGATGGGACATTTTATGTACGAACAACTTCTAAAAAGTCCTACCCTGGTAAATAATCCATATATTCATAGCCTATAGAAGTATCTGATCCAGAGTTTAGGCTTAAATCAAAATGGATTTTCCTAGGAAAAATTTAATAAGTAATATCCTGGGATATTCCAGAAATAATCAGTTTCCATGATAGTCTCCAATTTTTATGTGGTGAGTTTAAGTTGAGAAAGCTTCTTAAAAAAAAAAAAATGTGTATATTTATATATTTGTTACAGAAAAGAACTAACTTGAGGGAAATATTTCTTCAGTTTTCCTCCCTGTTAAGCTCTTTTCTCATACTGTTTTTATTTTTTACAAAATACAACACATATGAATCCACAAACTCAAACTAGTAAAAGACAATGGCTGAATGTGAGGTTTGCTTCTTTCCATTTCAAAGTTCAAATGTTATCACTATCCTAATTCATAAAGGAACAATTCAGAGAATATTTACAATTATATCTATATCTCCATGCAATTCGTATAGTATAAAAAAGCCTTAATTATTCATATTTAAACCTGTGTGACTAAAAATTATTTATTGAAAGGTTTAACAGCCTAGGTTGTTTCATGGAAAGACGGAAATACCTGACAGAAAATCCATTAACATGCCAATAATTTCACTAAGTTTTAGTAAGTGGTCAAGGTGAAATCAAGATGGGATATATTTGCATTTCAGCTTAGGATAATAAACTGACATTTGCTTAACATTTCCAAGTGAATTTGCACATCTTTCCCACAAGCATTTATTTTCATATTAGTTGCTTCTCATTCCCAGACATACCCTTGTGTAATTAGGGTTAATATCAAACTGTGCCTGAAGAATTTGTTCAAGAGAGGTGGAGACACCAGAGGAGAACAGGAAGCCCCCAATGGATATAACCACACACGTAGTTGCGTAGAGACACCTGGCCAAAGGCACAGGCTCCTTGGTAAGGAGAATCTGAGGGCATGAGCTTGTGTCAGGTCAGGGGCAGGGAAGATTTTCAAGAGAAAACAAAGAAAGGGGAGAAAAGAGAACAGGATGACAAATTAAAATCCAGGAATCTGAGCAGAGAAAGGAGAGACGGCTTTCCAGTTTTAACCAAATTTTAAGAGTTGATGGGATCAGATGAAAGAAGTCAGGACTTCTGGGGTCAATGAGATAAATTTGCTCCTTGGAAGGGCCTGAACTTGGAGTGGGTCCTGATAGCCAGAATCTCTCACAATGGCCCTCAAATAAAGCCATGTGTGCAGTTAAAGGTATATGTACCTCCATGAGGTTTTCTGTTTGCCTGTGCACGCATGTTTATATTCTCTCCTAAAGAAAGGACTTACTGTCTAAATTTCCGTCTTTTTTCAGCACCTTTCCATTAGTGAACTTCAGACACAAAAATAGGGTTTCAATAGGTTCCATGGGGTGGAACTGTGGAAGGAAAGCTTTTCTAATTTAGAGTTCTGAGCAAAAGCTTCATAAGGCTCATGACACTGCCTTTCTTTCTACCTTTTTGCTGTCAATTATGAGTTTTACTTTGCCTGCAGAGAAATTTTTTAATAAGCAGTTGCTTTCCTTTGGATATTCTAACACATCTAACAGCATTCTCAGTGCCCTATCATTAATTTATATTATTCACTATGTTTGCAAAGATTAAAAACCAACTCCCCAATACATTTGTAGACTGTTATATAGAATTCAATTTGAATTTAGCGTTAATTAATGTGCCACTAAGCATGTTCTCTATTTTTCCTGTCACTGTATGATATTAAATCCTTTTAAATTTTTAGTTGTTCCTAGTAATTTACACTGTTTGAAAGTAATATGCAGTGACAAAGCAAGCAGAAGTTAAATCTACAGCTGATTTAACTCCAAATCACAATTCATTTTCCCATTAATATTTCTGAGTTGTCAACTAGAAGGTATCTGTTATCTTCATTATAGTAACAGAATTTCCATTACAGTGTCACAAAACTTCATAGAAAATACTTTTTGACGTGCTTAAGTCTCATTCCTTGTGAGAGAGGTCTTGTTATGTGTGGAAATAAAACTAGATACCCTAGAGATCCTGCTGTAGAGAAGAAGTTGGAATAAGAACATGATACTAAATTATTTGTTCTTAGGATGGCAAAGAATAAGTATAACAGAATTGATGAATAACTTTCTAAAGTTTAACCAGAGTCTAGTATTTTTGTGTTACTTTAAATCACCTAATCTTTAAATTCAGAGCATCTGAATTTAATTAATTTAATAATTAAATAATTTAATAATTTAATTAATTAATTAATTCAGGCATTAATTCACAGAAGTTTTCGTGAAGGTCAATTCTGAATGAGTATTTATGACGTGTTTATGCTTCTGCCTAGGAAATCAGTAAAGGAGACAAGTCATTTTATCTCTGTATTTTGTGAAAAGCAGTACTCAGGTGACACTGGCTCTTTTATTCCAAGAATACACGCATGCCCACACCTAATTTGAGAGCAAGCCGAGTAATGGTGGCAGCGTAATATGAATAGCACCCACTAAGGCAGCTTCTTTTTCATTCCCACTGAGAAAAAGAAGAAAAAAAAGAAGGCCTCGTGAAAGTATTCTGTCTGTTCTTTCTCAGATAAAGCAAATCATCTTTCTTTTTAAAATGACCTTCAGTTTTACAGGAGCACAAAACCATAACTGTCATAGCTAAAACTGATCAAACATGTTAAATGTAATACCAAAACACGTTACAGGCAAAGCAGTCAATGTTCCATAGGTGAGGCTGATGAAGGTATGCCAGGTATCCTATAACTCCTTCTGTAACAAAGAAATGAAAAGATGCTGCAGCAAACAGAAAGGAATTGTTACTCAAATTTGTTCACCTGAGCCACCTGTACTAAATGTAAATTATACCATACTAGAGATCTTTATAATTATTAATCAAATGAGTACATGAATATATTTCATTAAAAACACTATTGGCAACGTAATTCCTCTAAGACATCACACTTGAGTCCAATGATTAGAACTTTGACATAGGCTCATATATTTTTCCATTACTAAAAACAAGTTACAGAAGGAGACTCTATCAAAATGCCCAATTCTTATACATAGGCATTGTTAAGTTTAAAATAGGAGTCATCTTTGTAGAACTTCTAAGATTGATTTCTAAAAGATTGAGTAAATAAATACTCTGAATTGTACTCCTGTCTCAAGTCAAACACTGCTTGCCAGCGCCTGGTAAGCAGCAACCTTTACAAAAGAAAACAAAGAACAACAGGCATTGTCTTTATGTGATTCCTGGAAGCTTTTGCATTCAGAGCCTAGAGTAATTAACTGAGGACCACATTTTTTTATAAATACAAGTAGAGAGAAGTTGGCCTGCTGGAAATTTTAAGCATCTCAAACTCAACTTCTTCCCCAACATCAATGCGTCAGATCTAGCTGAGATGGTAAAGGGAATGAAGGGTATACTCACACTAGATGCTTGGTATGAACTATTGGGTCAGGCCTATTGGGGCACCTAGACTGGTCAGTGTGGATGAGGTAGAAATATTCAATGTGGTCAATGTGTCTGTACCGATAATGTATCCAGATCATCAGTTTGAAAATTCCTGAGTCCAGGTTTTCATATCATTATTGGGTGCTCAAATAGGCGTTGACTGAAGTTTTACCTGAGAATCCTGACCAGCAAAATCTTGGGGGGGGGGAAATCTCTGAATTTGAAATGAATACAGATGATTTCTATTTTAATTAATTAATTTATTTTCGCTTCACTGGGTCTTCTTTGCAGCACCTGGGCTTTCTCTGGTTGTGGTGCGCGGGCTTCTCATTGCGGTGGCTTCTTTTGTTGCTGAGCATGGGCTTTAGGTGCGTGGGCTTCAGTAGTTGTGGCACGCGGGCTCTAGAGAGCAAGCTCTGTAATTGCGGCGCATGGGCTTAGTTGCTCCAAGGCATGTGGGATCTTCCCGGACCAGGGCTCGAGCCCGCGTCCCCCGCATTGGCAGGCAGATTCTTAACCACTGCGCCACCAGGGAAGTCCAATACAGATGATTTTAAAAAGAAATATATAGCATGATAAGCATTCCTCACTAGAGCATAGGCCTGAATGCGTGACTCTGTAGATAAGAGAATTCTAGTTCATTGTACCATAGATCTGAACTAAAACCGTAATTAATTTGAACCCAGATGAAGAGAAGAGAAAGGAGCAGTGGCAGTTTAACCTCTCACTTTATCATCTAATGAAAGATACTGCATTTTATTTTTTGAGTCACAAAACACAGACACTGATTCTTGTCAGGTTTTCTCTTACTCTCGTTCCCTGTATCCCAGAATAAGTTTTTCAGTTGCTGTGTGAAAGATCACAGTTCCACAAACTCCCCTCCTCTGTGTCCTCAAGAAAGACACCTTTCTTCCTGAAACAATGCAAAGGAACCTATGCCTCCAGCAAGTATTTCTATTACACTTCAAGAACGTGGGGGTGAAAGGTGTTTCTGTCTCTTCCAAGGTTTGGATGATGGTTCCATTAGATGGTTAGTGCAGCTTCCATCTGGCAGCAGAATTCACGGTTCCAAGTAGCACAGCATTATTACCTTTGTGGGCAAGACAATATCACAACTGGTGGAGGAATAATCACATACGTTGCCTCGTTTTACATTTGTCCAGGCATTCAGCTACACAAACTATTCCTCTTTGCTCAGTCCTAAATGACATACAGACTGGGGGAAATACAAGAGCACACTAAAGAAATTTATCTCAAATTACTGCAGGGAATTGAATTTGTGGCTCAACTGAAATAGGTAACCGCTTCTATTTAACAGGCTATAAAGAGATATCAGATGGCACTGTGATGTATGTTCTTTACAATGACTTTTGACAGGCTACGGTGGGTCCTGAGGCATTTGAGGCCACGATTAATTGTATTGCTTTCTTGTGAATTTTCTTGCTAACACTCTGTAAATCAAAGGAGTCAAGAAGTTGGTTTCTCATCTAATAGATTTTTTTGGTGCACTTATTTCACCTTGTGCAAAGGAACAATGACTTTTGCGGGGAAAGGAAGGAGGGAGACATTTGAATGCCAAAATTTAATAATAATAATAAGATGTGGACTGCATTTGGCCTTTAGCTAGGCCTGCTATGGGACCTGTCATTTTGTATTTAGCATGTAATTTGGACTTAAAGCAATTTCAACTAACATATATTAGAAAAGATTATTCTCCCCAAGTGGTTCTCTGATCTTACTTTATTGCAAAACAGTGATGCTGATTAATGTAAACAGAACTAGAAAAAAACGTAAAGATAAACTATTCTTAATTGAGGATCATAATATTCAGTAGACAATTACGACTTTTCCAGAATAATAAAAAAGTTATGGGAACTTCCCTGATGGTCCACTGATAAAGAACATGTCTTACAATGCAGGGAACACAGGTTCGATCCCTGGTCAGGGAACTAAGATCCCACATGCGTGGGGCAACTAACCCAGGGTGCCACAACTACTGAGCTCCAGCACCTCAACTAGAGCCCACCTGCTGCAACTACAGAGCCCACATGCTCTGGAGCCTGCGTGCCACAGCTAAAGAGAAAACCTGTATGCCAAAACTAGAGAGAAGGCCGTGCACCACAAGGAAGAGCCCACAAAATGCAACGAAAGACTCCTGCATGCCTCAACGAAGATCCTGTGTGCCCCAACTAAGTCCCGATGCAGCCAAAAATAAATAAATTAAATAAATAAATAATAAATCTTTAAGAAAAAGTTATGTGTAGAATTATTAAGTTTAATTTATTAAAGTCACTTCCTACATCTTTCTTCAGATTTTTCAAAGCTATGATAATAGAGTTAAAAATGTCTCAAACTTCTTAAATGCGTTGTTTCAATAGAAAATGCCCTTCCTGATCTAGAATTAACCTACAGTCAGCAGTACTCATTTTTAATGCTTCCAAGTTTCCTTGGGTTACCTAAATTATGTATAGAATAAATATAACCGTCCTTATCTTAGTCATCTTTTATACATGTTTTACTGTTTTGCAAACCAGCACGGAGACACTGGAAGCCTAAAATTCCATAAAAAGATTCACTCACACTCAAACTGAAAGCAGGAAGAAGAAAAAGGAAGAGGGTGCATCAAGTTATGCTAGAAAATAAAATGTGAAATACATGATCATTTTAAGATAGCCACTACTCTAGATTTCATGATATTCTGCCATGTGGAAACATTAAAGAAACAAACAAAAAAATGGGTAAGAGAATTCTATATAGAACGGAAAGAAAACTAAAGATCTTAGATGAAGACTGAAAAAAAATTAAAAAGGAATAGGAAAGTAAATGAAGGAACTGCATGAAAAGGAAGAGAAAAGTAGACAATCTGCATAAGAAAAGCAGTTGTGAAACATTCTTACTAGGATACTTCTCATCTTCCTGACTTGTCGCCTGGTTTCAAATTCAGGTATCATATAAATGGACTGACTACTGCCTATCTGTATATTGTGCAGTGGAAAGGGAACAATGACAAAGTGAGCAATTAATTAGAAGTAATGATTTCCAAAATGAAAAATTTAATAGAAAACAGGATAATTACATGGAACACATTTCTTAGCATGTGAAGGAAGAACTGAAACAAAGCGAAAATGTTGAGAAATACAGCATCATGAGAGAGAGAACATCACTTCATCATTCAGCTATTAGGAAGTCTAAAAGAAAGAAGTGAGAAAAAAGAGGGAGGAAATTATCAAACAAGTAATATAAGAAAATATCTCAGAGTCATAATATTTATATTGAAAGGGTCCTTTGAGCAATGTCATCAACAAAACAATCAGTCTCAGGTTAGCTTTAGCACCTAAAATACAGTGGGTAAACAAACTGGATCTGCTAAGAGGATCAGCAACAATGGATGCGAAAACATGAAGTGATACCTTCAGAGAGTGAAAAAAGAGACACGTTATTTATGATTCTGTGCTCAGCCCAACTATCAATTCAGTTTGACTGTTTCATAAATTTATTTTCAGAAATGCAAGGACTCAGATTTTATCATCTATGCATTTTTTTATGAAGAAAAGACCTCAGGTGTACTCTCTGAAAATAAAAGGAAAATCAGACATTTAAATGAAATGACAGCACTGCCCAGGAGGCAAAAAAAAGAAAAAAGGGAAAAGGCAGTGTTTTTTTTTTTTTTAATGGAAAAGATAGTTTTAATATTGCATTTTTAATTCTTGATTTTATGAATATCAAAACAATTCACTAACAACTTTGTGCAAGGATTAGGGTGTTAACACACAAAGTATAAAATTATTTAGAGTATAAAAATGAATAACTAGCCTAAACCACAGAGTACTTTGTAAAGAATGCTATATTGCCTACCTGGATCTAAGTGGCAGGTAGCTTCTCAGAAGTTGCTGTGATAGAAGGGAGGCTCATTTACAGTGGTCATTCATGATGGTCAGATTGGAGCCGTGACATAAGCTGCTCCATCCTGAGCAGTACTGCATCTATGGCTAGCACAATTCTAAAAACTGGCCTGAAGAGAATGGGATTAACACTATCACTCATAATAATCTATACCTTTGTGGGCAGCAAAATAACTGTACTTTGTTCTGCCCGTATATGTAAGGGGGCAACTAAAACTGTCGGCAAAGAGATGCCTCAAACCCATATCGATATCTTTCACTCTAAGACTTCAACGCCATTTTTCAGCATAAAGCAATTACAGAAGATACAGCTTCGTCCCCAATCCCATAGAAATGGAATGATATCTGACTGGGGGAATCTGTAAGCAGCTCTTTGCAGGAAACCACCCTCAGCAGAAAATCCCTTTTCCCTTGTCACTTTAGGAAAGCTATATTGTAACTAACCTTAAACCATGCACCCCCGCCCAAGCACACTTTTCAAATCTTTTGATCACACAATACCTTGCCTAACCTGCTGATTCTTTCCTTAGATCAAAGAAGAAGAAATGAAGAATAAGTAATTATCAGATGATCAGATTTCTTCCCTAGCTTCCCCTTTAGTAATCTCATGAACAAACTGTGTGAACAAGATAGCATCTAAAGAAAGATCACAAGGAGTTGACAAGCCTCCACGCAGTGGGAGATGGCTGCAAGTTTGATCCTCTATCTCAATGATTAATTGAGATTACTTCTCCTTTTCCCTTTAAGAACTTTCATGGCTGAGCAGAATCTTCAGAGTTGGGTTTTGGGAGGACACGAGTCTGCCTTTCTCCCCAGATTGCCAGCATTCTGATTAACAGCAACTTTCCTTTTGACCAATAACTGCCTCTTGGGTATTGATTTTTGAGTGGCGAGCAGCCAGACCTGAGCTTGGTAATGGAATGAGACCTTATGAAAAATGGATAATGGAGATGGACATTTTGATGGGTACAGAATATTTGAAAGGAAGGTAGCAGGGCTAATTTTATCCTTCCTTAGTTTCTCTATAGTGAAACTGAGGTTTAGAGAGTTTAACGTGGTAATCCAAAGATTTACTGATAGTAAATAGGAAATATACTGTAGAAGTAGAACCTGATCTCCCAAATTTTAAATACTTTATATTCTTTGAGATTTGCCCTTAGAGCAACATGTTCCAAATCCTTTTTTCATTCTTTTTTGGTGCTTATTTTCCTGCAAAATGCAAACTTAAAAAAATTCACTCTGCCCTTAAAGTGACTCAATTAAAACCAACTACATAACATATATCAAGGGAAAGAAACAGTGCAATGTGGTAACATAAAGTGTTCTTCCTACTGCATGTAATTGATAATCCCCTGACTCCTGTAATTCCTTACACCCCGTTGCCTTAAGATAAAATAACAATTGCTTAGATGTCTATTTAATAAAACATGGAATTTTTGCAAAGCAGAAGCCAACTTTATGTTGTACGCAAGAGATATTACCTCTAATAAAGTAATTCAGAAAGCCTAAAAATAAATGGATGAACAAAGGTATAAAAGACAAATGAAAACAATAAGAAAACAGGAGCTATTTCCTGATATCAAACAGACTAGAATTCAGACCAAAAGGCGTTGGATGTCAAAAAAAAAACATACAGTATGTAATACTTGTTAAAATAAAATGGAAATTAGGTTTGAAGGTCTCCCAAGCAGACAAAACTAGTTTAGCCACATATGCAAAACTCAATCTAGTTTATGCATGTGAAACTTACATAGGTTCTTGTAAGTGAATGGAAGTGAAACTTAGATTATTTCTTGTAAAGACATCTGATAATCACAAAGGAAACTTAAGTTATCTTCCTAAAATGATAGAAGAAAATCACTTGTAACCAATCCCTTGTTGTCTGGAAACCTCCATTCTAACAACCAATCATTGTGAGATTAAACAACTTGTTCATTCTCACTTTATAAGCCATCCTGTAATAACAAGCCTCTGAGGTTCATACCACTTTCTGGTTTGAAGTCTCCCTATTCATGAGCAGTTTGTTTCTTGCTCAATAAAATATCCACATCAAGTAAACCTCTCTGAATTTTCTCTTGACAAACTAAAAGCCACAATCCACAAAGAAGATACAATATTCATGAAAATCTATGTACCAGAAACACAGAAATCACATTCATAAAGCAAAAATTAAAAGGAAGTAAAGGGTAAACAGAGAGAAACCCACTAAAAAGAGGAGACACTGTCATAACTCTCAGTCCAAAACAAATCAAGTAGACAGTAAATAGGCAAGGATATACAAGACCTATACAACAGTACCAATAAGGTAAGTATTAGAATAGATACTGTCCTCTGTAAGCCCAAATAGAGAATATTTCTTCTTCTTCAACACAAATGGAACATGTACAACTATTTACCAAATATCAAGTCGTAAAGATAAGCTCAGTAAGTTCCATAAAATAAAAATAACAGAAAAAACATTCTTTGATGACAATGCAGTAAAACAGAAAATTAATAACAAAATCAGAAAATTCCTCAATATCTATTAAAGGAAGCACTGTGTGAAATAATTCTTGAGTAAAGGGGGAAATACAATCTGAAATTCCTCTGTTTCTTAAAGAGTAATAATAACATAAACATAACATAATGTAAACAGAATCTAAGAAGCAGAAGAAATTAAAACAATCAGAACAGACTACACAATTTATGCAAAAAATTTAATGTCTATATAAAATAATCAATGATTATTTAACGAAAACACAATTTACTAAAATTGACTCCAATCAAGATAGACAGCTTGAGCAAACCATTTTCCATAGACAGAATAAAGTTATCAAATTTCTACCCTACAAAAAAAGCACAAGGCCCAGAAATGATTTCACAGGGAGATATCACCTAGTTTTTAAAAAACATATTTAAACATTGTTCCAGAGGATAGAAAATGAAGAACTCCCAAATTTCTTTTATGAAGCAAGTGTAACACTAATACCTAAACTTGTGTAAGATCTCTCTCTCTCACACACACACACACACACACTCACACACATAACAGTAAACAACAATAATGCATAATGAACACAATGGCTCAGTAGTAGAAATCCACTAATATAATAAATTAAGAGATCTAAGGAGAAAAATGAGATAATTATCTCAAAAGATGCTTAAAAACCTTTGAAAAAATTCAACATCTATTCCTTATGGAAACATTCAACAACAGGGAATTGATACTTCCTTATCCTGTAAAAAAAAAAGAAAAAAAATATGTAACAATCTTGTATCATATTCTTCTTTTTTTACTGGAGACTTCTGAGGAAGGAGAAAAAATGACCCAGTCAATCTCCTTGCAAACAAGCTGACCTCCTACAAACACATTAGTGCTATTTACTAGCAGAAAGACCAAGAAGAGTCCTTATCTCTAAGATACTTTTAGTAGGATAGATATTTTAGTAGAATAACTGCTCATTTTATTGATATATCAAATCAGATATGGATTTGTAAGGCATGATTTATTGTAAAAAGTCACACAAGCTACCTAAAGGGGCACACAATGGGTATGTTCTGCTGAAATGGCTCTCTGTTCAAGTAATGTTGCATACACATTCATTAAAACTTTGTATGCTGGTGGCGCAGTGGTTGAGAGTCCGCCTGCCGATGCAGGGGACACGGGTTCGTGCCCCGGTCCGGGAGGATCCCACATGCCGCGGAGCGGCTGGGCCTGTGAGCCATGGCCGCTGAGCCTGCGCGTCCCGAGCCTGTGCTCTACAATGGGAGAGGCCACAACAGTGAGAGGCCCGCGTACCGCAAAAAACAAAAAAACCCCAAAACTTTGTATGCTAAATCCAGTCCAGAAGATATCCTTATAAGGGAGAGAAAGGACATTTGGAGAATTGTGTTGATGTTCTCAGACCATTCCAAAAAAATAACCTGTATTTTGCTATTGTCTACATTGTTTTAGTTATTAATAATTTTAGTACTGTGTAGGTTCTACACTTTGTATACAGCATGATTTTACAGTCCTACTCTGGATGTTATCTATCCATTTAGAAAGAAGATGATGACAACAATATTGACAGGGATAGAGATAGGTATAGGAATAGAGGTGGAGGTGGAAATGAAATTGACATGGAGCTAGGTCTACAGACCTTATATTTAATGTCAGCTCCTTATTTAATGGGGAAACAACAGTTATTCTGACTAAAGTAAGGAACAAAGTAAGCATACCCACTGTTTCCATCACTATTTAACATTGTACTTGGGGCACTGACCAGTGAAATCAAATAAGAAAAAAATAATTAGAGGAAAAAGGATTGGAAATGAAGAAGTAAACTGATCTCTTTGAAGATGATATGACATTGTAACAGGAGAACTCAAAGAATCAATGATAAATATTACTCAAGAAATTCACTAAGTTAGAAGTGTGTAATATTAATATACAAAATTAAAAGCCTTCATTTATACAATAATAATCAGAAGTTACAATAGAAGAAAAAATCCCATTTACAATATCAACAGAAAATCTTTAGGAATATACTTAACAAGAAATATGTAACACTTAATGAGGGAGCCAAGAAAGAAACACTTCTAAAAGATACAAAAAATACATTCCTTGTTCTTGGACAGAAAAATTCAGTGTCATAAAAACAGCAATACCCTCTAAACTTATATATGAATTTAATGTGATCTAAATAAAAATACCATTTTTTTCTAGATCTGGACAGATTTATTGTGATTTCATGTGTAAAAATAAACATGAGAAAAGGAAGGTAAACTCTAGGACTAACTCTATAAGATATTAAAACAAATTAGAAATTATATGTAATTAAAACAGTATAATACTCATACATGGATAGACTGACAGACAAATGAAAAATCCAGAAATGAACTCCAAAACATGTAGAAATTTAACATATGAAAAAGACATTATTTTAAAGCACTAAAGAAAAAATAGACTTTTTAATAAATGATATGAGAAGTACTGGATAGCCACTTGGAAAAAGATAAAACTGGACACATACTTTGCATCAAACACCAGAAAAAACTTCAAATGGATCAGAGATCTAACAGTAAAAAACTGAAAACATAAGTCTTGGAAGGAGATACATGTGATTTCATTTTTATAACATGTATGTGAGAAATCCAGATGTAGTTTTAAAAGATTGATGAATGAAACTTTAAAATAATACATTGCATGAAAAAAATTATAAGGAAGTCAAAAGATAATTGCCAAACCAGAAGAAATATTTAAAATATACCATCTGTAAAAGACTAATATCCATACATGCAGAACTCTTAAAAATAGAGAGGGAAAGAAAAAAACTTGATGAAAACTGGAAAAGGATTAACAGTTAATTATAAATACAGAAAAATAGACCTTAGATATATGAAAAAATGCTGCACTTCACCCATAATAAAAGAAAAGCACATTTAAACTACACTGAAACCATTTCTCACTTATCAAATTAGCAAAAATTCAAAAGCCTGACTATACACTTTGCTGGTTAGATTGTGAAGAATCAGCACTTGCTTATATTGCTAGGGGGAGTGCAAATTGTGCAATCCCTATGAAGGTGAACTTGGAAATATCTAACCAACGACATAAGTATTTATTTGTTCACCCAGAAATCCCACTATTATGACCCTACCATGATATGTAACTTCAATAATATAAAAATACTTATGTACACATTTACTAATTTTAGTGTTCTTTGCAATAGAAAAATATTGGAAACAACCTAGAAGCCCAAACATAGGAGAAAAACTATGGTACATGGAATATTATTCAGCTGTACAGAAGAATAAGAATGATCTCTAAGAACAGATACAAAGCAATTGCTGGGATATATTTTTAAGCAAAGCATGTTAGGTAAAAAGATCAGATTTTTTATTCTACCTCTTCTGTAAGAAAGATGTGAAAAAAATATATAAAGGATTCTAAATACAATTCTTCACTAAAAGGAATCAGGATCCCTTGGAACTAATACCAGATATGAGATAGGAAATATTCAAAGTAAGCCTGAAATAATGTGTTGTAAAGAAACTAAGGAAGTGCCAAAAAACTGATGAAGAGATGTCAAAAGGACAAAGGAACTCTTCTGTAAGAGCTCTTGCTTGACAATTTGAATATTTTAAAAAACCAAAGATTAATAATAGATTATGATATGCTGAATAAAAGAAATTCATGAGTCTTAGTAAGATGGGAATATTCTTCTTTACAGAAGAATATAAACTAATAAATGTATAAAAAATGATAAAATCAGTTTTGCAACTACCAATATGATAACTGACTCAGGAAACCATCATTAATGATTGCTCAAACCATTGAATGGAAATTTGTTGAGGAACAGGGATTCACACAGCCTCAAATTAACACTGTAGAGAGAGTGGCCAGGATGGTAGAGTAGAAAGACCCTGAGCTCACCTCCTCTCACAAGCACACCAAAATCACAACTTTCTGAAGAAAAACCATTGATGAAAAAGACTGGAATCTACCAAAAAAGATTTTCTACAACTAAAGACATAAAGAAGGAACCACAACGAGACAGGTAGGAGGGGTGGACTCTCTATATATTCCAATCCCATACCCCCAGGTGGGTGAACCACAAATTGGAGAATAATTATATTACAGAGGTTCTTCCAAAGGAGTGAGAGTTCTGAACCCTACGTTGGGCTCCCCATCTCAGGAGTCTTGCACTGGGAAGGTAAGCCTCCCAGAGCATTTTGCTTTGAAGGCCAGTAGGGCTTAATTTTGAGAGCCTCACCAGACTAGGGGAATTAAAGACTTCACTCTTAAAGGGAACACACAAAATCTCATGTGCACTGGGACCCAGGGCAAAAGCAGTAATTGGATAGAAGCCTTGGCTAGACCTACCTTCTAGTCTTTGGAGAGTCCCAGAGAGGCAAGGGACAGGTGTGGCCCTCTCTGGGGACACAGACACTGGTGGCAGCCATACTTAGGAACATTCTATCATGTGAACATTGTTGCTGGTGGCTGCCATACTGGTTCATTAGCACTAAGACCTGCCCCACCCAACAGCCTGTAGGTACAAGTGTTGGAACACCTCAAGCTGAACAACTAATTGGGTAGGGATACAGCCCCACCCATCGATAGACAGGCTGGCTAAAGACCTCCTGACCCCACAGCCACCTCTAGACATGACCCTAGACACAGCCCTGCCCACTAGAGGACCAAGACCCAGCTCCAACTATCAATGGGCAGGCACTGGCCCTTCCTGCCAGGAAGCCTGCAGAATCCTCTAGACCAGCCTCATACACCAGGGGGTATACACTAGACACAAGAAAACTATGATCCTATAGCCTGTGGACACAGCTCACCCGGGACCTGGTCCTGTCCACTAGCAGGCCAACACAAGCTTTGGGACATCCCAGACCTCATGCCCAACTGTGTCAGGAAACCCACCCACCTGGGCCCTGCGGCCAGACTTCAGGGACTGGATCTGACTGTTCTGCACCCAGCCACCTCATGACTAGGCCCTGCTAAACAGCAGCCAGCAGCATCCACACAAGGCAGAGCCTGGCAACCAACCAGCCTAAGGGCCAACCAAACCTACCGGACAACCCACATAGTCAGCCCACCATAATAGAGGGACCCACACAGCCCTCATAAGGGAAACCCCTAGAGCATATACCTGGGGTGACAGAAGGGGAGGGCACTTCTGGGATGCAAAGGACCTTTCCTAGAGAAGGCCACTTCTCCAAAGTTGAGAAACATAACTAACCTACTACATACATAAAAATATAAATAGCAACGTAGGCAAAATGAGGCAGCAGAGGAATAGGTTCCAGATGAAAGAACAAAATAAACCCCAGAAGAAGGACTAAGTGATGTGGAAACAGGCAATCTACCCAAGAAAGAGTTCAGAGTAATGATCATAAAGAAAATCAAAGAACTCAGGAGAAGAATGGATGCACAGAATAAGAAGTTAGAAGTTTTAAATAAAGAGTTAGAAAACATAAAGAACAACCAAACAGAGATGAAAAACACAATGAAAAGTACACTAGAAGGAATTAAAAGTAGCCTAAATGATACAGAGGAATGGATCAGTGAGCTGGAGAACAGAGTAGTGGAAATCACTGCTGCTGAACAGAAAAAAGAATGAAAAGAAATGAGGACAGTTTAAGAGACCTCTGGGACAACATCAAGCACACTAATATTCATGTTATAGATGTCTCAGAAAAAAGAGAGAGAAAGGACCTGAGAAAATATTTGAAGGCATAAAAGGCGAAAACTTACCTAACCTGGGAAAGGAAACAGTCAACCAAGTCCAGGAAGCACAGAGAGTCCCATACAGAATTAACTCAAAGAGGAATACATCAAGACACACTGCAATTAAAACTGACAAAAAATAAAGATAAAGAGAGAATATTAAAAGCAGCAAGGGAAAAGCAACATATAACATACAAGGGAACTCTCATAAGGCTATCAGCTGATTTTTCAACAGAAACTCTGCAGGCCAGAAGGGAGTAGCACAATATATTTAAAGTGATGAAAGGGAAAAACCTACAACCATGAATACTCCACCCAGCAAGGCTCTTATTCAGATCTGATAGAGAAATCAAAAGCTTTACAGACAAGCAAAAGCTAACAGAGTTCAGCACCACCAAAAAAGCTTTACAATAAATGTTAAGGGAACTTCTCTAGGTGAAAAAAAAAAGCCACAACTAGAAATAAGAAAATTACAAAATGAAAAAAACTCACTGGTAAAGGAAGACATACAGTAAAGGTTGGAAATCATCCACACACAAAGCTAGTAGGGAGGTTAAAAGATAAAAGTAGTAAAATCATTTCTACCCACAATAAGCAGTTTAGGGATACACAAAACAATTAGATGTAAAATATGATATAAAAAACAGTAATCATGAGGGGAAGAGAGTAAAATACAGGGTTTTTAAATGCATTTGAAGTTAAAAGATCAGCAACTTAAAATCATATCTATCTATCTATCTAGATAGATAGATATTAGACTACTATCTAAAAACCTCATGGTAACTGCAAACCAAAAATCTGTAATAGATATACATACAAAAAGGAAAAAGGAGGGGCTTCCCTGGTGGCGCAGTGGTTGAGAGTCCGCCTGCCGATGCAGGGGACATGGGTTTGTGCCCCGGTCCGGGAAGATCCCACATGCCGCGGAGCGGCTGGGCCCGTGAGCCATGGCAGCTGAGCCTGCGCGTCCGGAGCCTGTGCTCCGCAACGGGAGAGGCCACAACAGTGAGAGGCCCGTGAACCGCAAAAAAAAAAAAAAAAAAAAAGGAAAAACGAATCTAAGCACAACACTAAAGATAGTCATCAAATCACAAGAGAAGAGAACAAAAGAAGAAAGGGAAAAAAAAACCTACAAAAGCAAATCTAAAACAATGAACAAAATGGCAATAAGAACATACATATTGATAATTACCTTAAATGTAAACAGACTAAATGCTCCAACCAAAAGACACAGTGGCTAAATGGATACAAAAGCAAGACCTGTATATATGCTGCCTACAAGAGACTCAATTTAGATCTAGAGACACATACAGACTGAAAGTGAGGGGCTGGGGAAAGGTATTCCATGCAAGTAGAAATCAAAAGAAAGCTGGAGTAGCAATACTCATATCAGACAAAATAGACTTTAAAATAAAGACTGTTACAAGAGACTAAGAAGGACACTACATAATGATCAAGGGATCAATCCAGGAAGAAGATACAACAATTGTAAATATATATGCACCCAACATAGGAGCACCTTAATATATAAAGCAAATATTAAGGTACATAAAAGGAGAAATTGACAGTAACACAACAATAGTAGGGGACTTTTAACAGATCATCCAGACAGAGAATCAACAAGGAAACACAGGCCTTAAATAACACATTAGACAAAATGGACTTAATTGATATATATAGAGAGAGAAGAGAGAGCATTCCATCTGAAAAAAGCAGAATACACATTCTCTTCAAGTTCACATGGAACATTCTCCAGGATAGATCACATGTTAGCCCACAAAACAAGCCTTGGTAAATTTAAGAAAACTGAAATCATATCTACCATCTTTTCTGGATACAATGTTATGAGACTAGAAATCAACTACAAGAAAAAAACCTGAAAAAACCACAAACATGAAGAGGCTAAACAATATGCTACTAAACAACCACGGGGTAACTGAAAAAGTCAGAAAGAAAAAAAAAATGCCTAGAGAGAAATGAAAACGAAAACACGATGATCCAAAACCTACTGGATGCATCAAAAACAGTTCTAAGAGGGAAGTTTACAGTGATACTAGCTTACCTCAGGAAACAAGAAAAATCTCAAATAAAAAAGTTAACCTTACATCTACACGAACTAAAGAAATAAGAACAAACAAAACCCAAAGTTAACAGAAGGCAAGGAATCACAAAGATCAGAGCAGAAATAAGTGAAATAGAGACTAAAAAAATAATAGAAAAGATCAGTGAAGCTAAAACCTGGTTCTTCGGAAAGATAAACAAAATTGATAAACCTTTAACCAGACTCATCACGAGAAAAAGGGAGAGGGCCCAAATCAATAAAATAAAAAAGGAAAAATGAAAGTTACAACCAACATCACTGAAATACAAAGCTCATAAGAGATTACTATGAGCAACTATATGCCAATAAAATTGGCAACCTAGAAGAAATGGACAAATTCTTAGAAAGGTACAACCTCCTAGGACTAAACCAGGAAGAAACAGAAAATAGGGACAGACCAATTATCAGTACTGAAATTGAATCTGTAATTTTAAAAACTCCCAAGAAACAAAAATCCAGGACCAACAGCTTCACAGGTGAAGTCTACCAAAAATTTAGAAAATTTAGAAAAGAGTTAACAGCTATCCTTCTGAAACTATTCCAAAAAATTGTAGAGGAAGGAACACTTCTGAACTCATTCTATTAGGCCACCATCACCCTGATACCAAAACCAGATAAAGAGATCACAAAAAAAGAAAATTAGAGACCAATCTCACTGATGAATATAGATGCAAAAATCCCCAACAAAATACTAGCAAACCAAATCCAACAATACACTAAAAGGATCATATACCATGATCAAATGGGATTTATCCCAGGGATGAAGGATTTTTCAATATCTGCAAATCAATCAATGTGATGCACCGTATTAACAAATTGAAGAATATTCACTTTGTTATATAGCAGAAACTAACACAACATTGTAAAGCAATTATACTCCAATAAAGATGTAAAAAAAACCCAAAAAAACTGAAGAATAAAAACCATATGATCATCTCAATATATGCAGAAAAAGCTTTTGATAAAATTCAGCACCCATTTATGATAAAAACTCTTCAGAAAGCAGGCATAGAAGGAACATACATCAACATAATAAAGGCCATATATGACAAAATCACAGCTAACATCATACCTAATGGTGAAAAGTGGAAAACATTCCTTCTAAGATCAGGAACAAGACAGGGTGCCCACTCTTGCCAATTTTATTCATCATAGTTTTAGAAGAGCTAGCCACAGCAATTATAGAAGAAAAAGAAAGAAAAGGAATTCAAGTTGGAAAGGAAGAAGTAAAACTGTCCCTGTGTGCATATGACATGAAAAAATCCTAAGATGCAACCAGAAAACTACTAGAGCTCATCAATGAATTTGGTAAATTTGCAGGATAAAAAATTAATATACAGATATCTGTTGCATTTCTATACACTAAGAACAAACTATCAGAAAGAGAAATTAAAGAAACAATCCCATTTACCATGCATCAAAAAAATAAAATACCTAGGAATAAACCTACCTAAGGAGGCAAAAGATCTGTATTCTGAAAACTATAAGACACTGATGAAAGAAACTGAAGATGAAACAAACAGATGGAAAGATATTCTGTGTTCTTGGACTGAAAGAATCAATATTGTTAAAATGACCATATTACTGAAAGCAATTTACAGATTCAGTGCAATTCCTATCAAAAACTAGTGGCATTTTTTCACAGAACTGAAACAAATAATTTAAAAATTTGAATGGAATACAAAGACTCCAAATAGCCAAAACAATCTTGAGAAAGAAGAATGGAGCTGGAGGAATAACATTCCCTGATTTCAGAGTATACTACAAAGTTACAGTAATCAAAACAGTATGGTACTGACACAAAAACAGAAATATAGATCAATGGAACAGGATAGAGGGCCCAGAAATAAACCCATACACAGATAAGGAATGGATAAAGAAGATGTGGTATATATACACAATGGAATACTACTCAGCCATAAAAAAGAACAAAATTTTGCCATTTGCAGCAACATGGATGGACTTGGAGGGTATTATGCCAAGTGAAATAAGTCAGACAGAGAAAGACAGATACTGTATGATATCACATGGAATCTAAAAAATACAACAAACCAGTGAGTATAACAAAAAAAAAAAGCAGACTCACAGATATAAGGAACAAACTAGTGGTTACCAGTGATTGGGGAGGGCCAATATCAGGGCAGGAGAATGGGAGGTATACTATTTGGTGTAAAATAGGATCAAGGATATACTGTACAGCATAGAAATATAGCCAATATTTTTTAATAACTATAAACGGAAGTAACTTTTCAAAATTGTATGAAAACTAAAAATGAAATAAATTTTTAAAATTGACAAATTTTGCATTAAAAATTATCACTGTACAACACAGAATTTATAAATTAGGAGAGTGACACTTAAAAAGCTGATGCACTGTGAAGAACATAATATCCTGTATTTGATATCTTGCCAAAAATTTTTAAACTGACTCTAATCATAAGGAAACAATCAGGCAATCCAAATTATTGGAAGTTAAGAAAAAAAAAAAACACTAATCTGGTCTCTTTATAATAGTCAATGTTATGAAAACAATACAAAAGCAGTGGAACTACCTAGATTAATTTTAATCTAAAGTATATGTTGTTAATAGATATTGTTGTATCAATGTTCAATTTCATTAATATATTTTGATTATGTAAGAAAATGCCTTATTCTTAGAAAGCATTTAAGAGTTAAGTGTCATGATGTCTGCAATTTATTTTCAAATAGTTCAGTAAATGTATGTATGTAAATAGAGAAAGAGAAAGCAAATATGATAAAATTTTAACAATCAGCAAATCTAAGTGAAGGGTATGTAGGTTTGAAATTATTCAAGATAAAATGTTGGAGGACAAAGAATTTTCCAATGCTTTAATATTTTGAATCTTTATAACCTGCCTAATTAATGATTCTAAGGTTCCTTGTCTCCTTTTTTGTGAAATTTACTACTTGATTCATAATAAACTAACTGAAAATGTATATGGGATATTGTTGTTAAATGGAAGTAGCAGCACAGTGTAATGGAAAGAACACTGACTGGGAAAGAGAATCTAATCCAAGCTCTGCTGAATAAATTTTATGAGTTTAGACAGATTACTTCTCATCTCTGAGACTATGGCCCTACCTGTATAATGGGGAGTTTTCTAAGTTGTATTCTTAAGAATTATACAAACCAAGTCTTACTGTAATACAGGATCTTCAAGTTCCAATAACACTCTTTTATTTCGCAGCAAATCAGTTCACACGCATTCTCCCTCTGTAAAGAGTTGGTTAACAAGCAGCATTTTGTCCATATAATGCGGGCTTCTAAGAATTGCTGAGTGATTAATGTAAAGGGAGAGGAGTTTTGAGTGTCAGAGTGAAAGCAGAATATATTGGCTTGTAATTTTTATTTAATCTGAAGTGCACCTGTCTGGCCTACTTACTCTACTGTCAATTTAATTTATTTTGTAAAACTTAGAGTTGTTCTTCAAGGCAGAAAATGTTGGGAGGAAAAATAGTTCACATTTAGGCACTTTCATGAAGTCACCATTTCTTTTCATGGTGTTCTATCAGGAAATCCAACCAATACCTCTGTACGTTTCTATGGAAGGATAGGGTAGAAACTTCCAGATAACTTCAAGAAGACAAAGAATACCCTTCTGCCTACCTCACCCACCCACCCTCAGATTACTCCACCAACTTTTTACTGACATCTGAAATGCCACAACAACAAAAGCATTCCTTTGGCTTCACTTTTTTTCTTTCTTTACTCTTTGTTAGAATGCTAACATTATGAGGGTATACAGTATGACTCCTTATCAGTTTACTCATCAGAAACATTAATTTAACAGGTCATTTCTTAAGAAACTCAGGGTTGAAGAGGAAGAAAGAGTCTGAGGGCATTTGGGGATGCTGGTATAAATGAGAAAAGGGAGAAAAAGCCCAGATAGGACATAATGAGAGGCAACTAGACAAACCAGTCACTCATAGCTCTGCTGTCTCAAGGCCCTTTCAGTGTGCATAAAAACAATAAGAGATGCCTGAGGGAAAAGCCAATCCACACAAGAGACAAAGAGAGGTTCCTCAACCCTGGACAACCTAGAAGAGCAGACTACTATGGTAGAAGGTATAGGTCTGTTTTTCTTTTTCATTCCAGATGGTGCCAGCCTGTTCTAAGACTGTTGGAAATAGACTCTACCTGTCATGAATAACTGTAAAGCCCTTGAAAGCACAAAATACTATGGTAGATCTGGGTTAAAAATGTCTCCTAGTGGCATAGTCTATGTCTCTGTGCTCCAAATATTCTAAATATCCTACCAAAATATATTGGCTTCCTGAAGGCAAATGGTCCTTCTGAAGTATCCTTTATCTCCTTTCATTGGCCAAGTAGCCAGATTTTCTGTAACAACACTCACAGGAAAGGGGGATTGGTAGGACACAATATAGATTCTAGTGGGTCCTACTGAATGACCACGTGAATCATTCATATAATTTAAAAAAGAGTTTCATCACGATGAACCACATTTCACTGATGCTTCAACTGCCTGGAAAGAAACTATAAATGGATTCCATGTTAGGTTTCTCTGTGCAGAGACACGCTCCCAGAGCCCACTTCAAACACGCCAACAGCTAACACCCTGCAAATGTCAGAAGCCCCACCAGCTCCTCTGTTAGAAATGATCTCATTCTGTGTGGGATAGCTGGCTTGCAAACAAGAATCTAAGTTCATTCATTCTCCCTGTCTGCCCTGGCCGATGTGAGTGATCCTCAGAGAGGCATCTCAGAAGCAAGAAGGCGGTAAAGCTGCTGTTAGAGCTGACGAGTAGTTGGACAGCTGATTATATTGGACCTGAGTGATTACAGTTACAACCTCTCTACCTCACAGGCTTTTTAATGGGTTTCAGAAAGTCAGATAATTCTGAATGCCATGGAAACTTCTCATTTGAAAGCGGCAAGGGGATATGGAAAGTTTATTTCCACTGGTCAGTGTGATTCAGTGAACTCGACATGGAACTAAAAAAGAGAAGCACTTTGGGACTAATACTAACAAAGACACAAAATTTAGATAAAAGTAGTAGAAGAAATAGATCTGGTTCTGTTTCACTTGGGTACATACAGGCAGACTCTTTCTAGAATGCCAATTAGTAATGAATAGAGAAAGAGCTCTCAATATCTTTAGACTTCATTACAAATTTGTCAGCTGTAGAGGTACTACTGCCTACAAACAAATCCATTTTCTGAGTTTTGATCCATTTGATTAACTCCTTTTATATCATTTTTATGTGACTGAGTTTCTATACTTGGCCAGTTTACCATCAGCCTTTTAGTGTCATTTTTTTATCCCAAGTACATGTTTGGCACAGGTTCTGTCCTTTTAAATAAATGGAGTACTAAATAGTGGATTCTGAAAGTTATTGAAAATTCATTATATTTTATCTTCCCCATTCATAGCATTCTTTTTGTCCAAAATTAATTCCTTGATTAAGAGAATATAACTACTTAATACTCTCCATCAGCCTTCATAATAAAATTTCACTTTCTTTTTCATAGAAGAATGTATGTAAAGCAATGTAAATCATTTTAAACTTTCTCTGCTAGTCTAAGAGAAAAATAAATGACTAATAAAAGCAATCACCAGGGTTCCAGGTTAAAATGGTAGATGGAAAACACACATCTAAATTCTCTCCTTCCTGAAGTAGAACCAAATGGGATCTTTAAAAAAACCAAAATCCCCATATACAAACAAACAAAAAATACTCTCTCAAAGATATCAGGAAGAAAGCCACTAATTTTTGAAACTATAAAAATCAGATAAATGAATGGCCACTGATTAAGTAGATCTAATACAGCCAAACTCCTAAGCCTTCAGTGGAGAATAGCTAGAAACATACCTGACTTACACTCAAAAGGCTCAGAAGCTGGCAATACCAGGGACCTCTGCTGTTTCTGGAATGGGAGTGAAGGGAAAACTGAGTGAGTGAAAGAATAAAATAAAAATATGGTAAAAGTTGTTTGAGAATCTTTTAAAACCCTAGATGTCCTTCCAGACTCTACTCCATAGAGTGAATGTACCTCCCCCACCCCAACAGAAATATGAAAGATAATTCTTCAGAAAAGTTTTAAGTGGAGAATCTCTGGGCTGGGCGTATTTAGTACAGTTGTGGACCTCGGAAACTTAATAAAAACAGAGGCACTCAGGAAAGTAGTCTTTGTTCTTCTTGTTGGTCTCTGCTCTGTTCCCAGGGCATGAGACCCCCCCTCCTCCCACCCTCACTCACCCCCTCATCTCTGGACTCTATGTAATTGAGGCTTTTGTTTATTATTACAGTCTTCATTCCAACTAGAAACTGAGTTTTTAAGAAACGTTCTAAAATTTCCTAAATTCTTCCAAGGCAATAAGCTTTTAATCCCAATATAACCTATTAACTTGCAATGCTCTCACTCTAAAGAGTCTGTGGTAAAATGAAAAGATTATTAAGTGAAATAAAATTTGGCGATCAAGAAGAAAAAGCAAACAGGGGCACTAAGTGGAGGATAAATAGTGACTGTTGAATGTTGGAACCACCAGCCCCACCCCCATCCTCTCCTCACCTCCCAGAACTCTGGCAGCCAAATCTCTAACATCTAGGCTGGGGACTGGGAGACCCTTCTCTGGGACACCTGGTCAACCAGGAGGAAATTTATAAAGACATTGACATCGGGAGCTTGGCAGCTAATTATCTGCCAAGACCACCCTACTGTGAAACTATAAATCTGCAAGCCCCATTCCCAGACTCAGAGCATTCAATTTAAACCCACATTCTATAAGCAGACAAGAAAGGCTCTACAAACATCTAAGGAAAGCTAACAGGAAGTTAGCAATCAAAACAAACAATCAATAAGGACAAAAGCCACTTGGAGGACAAAAACTGCAAGGGAAAACAAAACAAATAACTATTACTGATATCCTCCCAAACAGAAGAAAGGCATCCATGATCATGTCAGGAAATAGTATTCAAAGAACAGAAAAGTAGATCTTGGAAATTAAAAACTTGATGGCAGAAATGAAAAACATCAATGGATGGGATGGAAGGTTAGTTTGAGGAAGTCTCACAGAAAATAGAGCAAAAAGACAAAGAAATGAAAGGCAGGAGGGAAGGTTAAGAAAATAGGAGCAATCTAAGAGTTTCAACATCCAAAAAATAGCAGTTCAGAAGGAAAGAACTGAGAAAACAGGAGAAAATTATCCATCAAGTAATTCAAGGCAATTTCCTAGGATTAAAGGGCATACTGAAAGGATCCATTGAACACTGAACACACTGGATAAAAATAAAACCATACTAAAATACAACACTGAAAAATTTCAGAATCTTACTGTAATAAAGATCTTAAAACCCTTGGTAAAGCGAGAAAAAAGTTAATAAACCAAATGAACTTTTTCTAGAATAACAAAGAAAATAGTAATAACTTCAAAACTTTGAAGGGAAATTATTTCCCAGCTAGAATTCCAGGTTTAATCAACCTATCCACCTACTTGAAGGGTCAAATAAAGATATTTTTAAACATGTACAAATAAAAACAATGAAGTCATTTTGTGCTCCACCAAAATGAGGAAGTAGATTAAGAGAGACACAGCAGAGGACAAAGGAATCTTAGGTTGTCTTCTGAGATCCAAGCATGGATCTGTATTATTTAAGGTACAGGATGAGCTCTGTAATAAACTGGCCTCCCAAAGACAGTGGCTTTAAAAAGGCAGTAATTTATTTCTCTCCCATGTAACACTCCAAGTAGAGCAATGAAGGTTGGTGGGACAACTGTGCTTCACACAATCATACAGAGAACTTAGTTCCTTCTGTTTCGTTGCTCATCCAGATTGTTGGACTATTCTGCATATTCAAAGCTTGAGGACTTATCTATGTGCTAGCTTGAGGAGAAAGGATGAGTATAAATCCAGAGTAAACAATTAAAGTTGTAGTTTACACACTGCACTTCCACTCTTAGACCATAAGAAATAGCTTAGTCACATGATCACATCTACCAGAAGAGAGCTAACGAAGTATAGTTCCTAGTTATGCAATCATGTGTCCAGTTTGAATTCTCTTATTATTGAAGAAAGGAAAAGAAGATGTTGTGATATTATATAGTCTCTGTCATAGAGAACAGTCTAGATTGGATAATGTTTTAAAAACTTGTGGACAAGAGTAGTGTAACTCCCTATATCCATGGCCATCCTTTCCTCCAGAGTGAAGAGACAGATATAGTGAAAATCAACAGAAACACAACTTTTATTTTTATTATTTTTGAATTTAATTTAATTTTTTTATACAGCAGGCTCTTATTAGCTTTCTATTTTATACATATTAGTGTATATATGTCAACTGCAATCTCCCAATCCCCCTGCCCCAACTTTCCCCCTTTGGTGTCCATATGTTTGTTCTCTACATCTGTGTCTCTATTTCTCCCTTGCAAACCGGTTCATCTGTACCCTTTTTCTAGATTCCACATATATGCATTAATATACAATATTTGTTTTCCTCTTTCTGACTTACTTCACTCTGTATGACAGGCTCTAGGACCATCCATATCTCTGCAAACGACCCAATTTCATTCCTTTTTATGGCTGAGTAATATTCCATTGTATATATGTACCACATCTTCTTTATCAATTTGTCTGTTGATGTGCATTTAGGTTGCTTCCATGATCTGGCTATTGTAAATAGTGCTGCAGTGAACATTGGGGTGCATGTGTCTTTTTGATCTTTTGATCTTTTCGATCTTGAAGATCTTTAGGATCTTCAATAATTATGATGTACATCAGACACTGAATGATGAAACAATACAGAACTGTGCTCCTAACATGAATGGTAACATAAGAGTCTGAGTACTTCTCTCTCAACCAGTGTCTTAGCGAAACCCTTTGGGCTCTCATAAACACAATGCAGAAGAAGATATAAATATTTCAAAATAAGAGGAATTTCCTAATTCCTAACATACATACATGTTGGCATTTGCATAGATTATCTCTGTATTTAAGGAGCTAGTAACACTGGTTGCTTATCAAAAGAAGAACTAGTAATATTTTCACTCTTTACCATTTTGTTTACCTCTTGAATTTATATATTATGCATTTAAATCTCATCCAAGAATAAAAGAAGAATTTATATCCCATCTAAGAATAAAGTAAAATGCATTTCTTTAAAAAAATACAAATGGAAGGAGCTTCAAGATGGCAGAAGAGTAAGAAGTGGAGATCAGCTTCCTCCCCAGAAATACACCTACATGTGGAACAACCCCTACAGAACACCTACTGAACGCTGGAGGAAGAGCTCAGACCTCCCAAAAGGCAAGAAACTCCCCATGTATCTGGGTAGGGCAAAGGAAAAAAGAGAAAACAGAGACAAAAGAAGAGGGATGGGACCTGCACCAGTGGGAGGGAGCTGTGAAGGAGGAAAGGTTTCCACACACTTGGAAGCCCCTTCGCAGATGGAGACTGTGGGTGGCGGAGGGGGAAACTTTGGAGCCACGGAGGAGAGAGCAGCAATGGGGGTGCAGAGAGTAAAGCAGAGAGATTCCCGCACAGAAAATCGGTGCCAGCCAATTCTCACCAGCCTGAGAGGCTTATCTGCTTACCTGCTGGGGCAGGCAGAGGCTGGGAGCTGAGGATCTGGCTTCAGAGGTCAGATCCCAGGGAGAGGACTTGCATTGGCTGCATGAACACAGCCTGAAGGGGGCTAATGCACCACAGCTAGCCGGAAGGGAGTCTGGGAAAAAGTCCAGAACTGCCGAAGAGGAAGAAACTTTTTCTTGCCTCTTTGCTTCACGGTGCGTGAGGAGAGGGGATTCAGAGCACCACCTAAATGAGCTCCAGAGACGGGAGCGAGCTGCAGCTATCAGCATGGACCACAGAGACGGGAATGAGATGCTAAGGCTGCTGCAGCAGCCACCAAGAAGCCTGTATGCAAGCACAGGTCACTGTCCACAACTCCCCTCCCAGAAGCCTGTGCAGCCCACCATGGCCAGGGTGCTGTGATCCAGGGATGAAAGCTGTTCACACAGCAGCTGCATGAACAAAGAAGAGAAAGGGAAATTTCTCCCAGCAGCCTCAGGAGGAGCAGATTAAATCTCCACAATCACCTTGATGTGCCCTGCATCCGTGGAATACCTGAACAGACAATGAATCATCCCAAACTGAGGTGGTGAACTTTGGGAGCAATGATATATATATTTTTTTCCTTTTTCTCTTTTTGTGAGTGTGCAGGTGTAGGCTTATGTGTGTGATTTTTGTCTGTATAGCTTTGCTTTTACCACTTGTGCTAGGGTCCGTCCATTATTATTATTTTTGTTTTTTAGTAGTTTTTAGTGCTTGTTATTGTTGGTGGAGTTGTTTTTTGGTTTGGTTGCTCTCTTCTCTCTTTCTTTCTTTCATTCTTTTTTTATTACTTTAAATTTTTTTCTATTTTTCATAATTATCTTTTATTTTTTATTTTACTAACTTTATTTTATTTTACTTTATTTTTTTTTTTTTTTTCATTTTTTCTCCCCCTTATTCTGAGCTGTGTGGATAACAGGGTCTTTGTGCTCCGGCCAGGTGTCAGGCCTGTGCCTCTGAGGTGGGAGAGCCGAGTTCAGGACATTGGTCCACCAGAGACCTCCCGGCTCCACGTAATATCAAATGGCAAAAATCTCCGAGATCTCCATCTCAACGCCAAAACCCAGCTCCACTCAACGACCAGCAAGCTACAGTGCTGGACACCCTATGCCAAACAACTAGCAAGACAGGAACACAACCCCACCCATTAGCAGAGAGGCTGCCTAAAATCATAATAAGGTCACAGACACCCCGAAACACACCACCAGATGTGGACCTCCCCATAAGAAAGACAAAATCCAGCCTCATCCACCAGAACACAGGCATTAGTACCCTCCACCAGGAAGTCTACACAACCCACTGAACCAACCTTAGTCACTGGGGGCAGATACAAAAAACAACTGGAACTACGAAACTGCAGCCTGTGAAAAAGAGACCCCAAACACAGTAAGTTAAGCAAAATGAGAAAACAGAGAAACACACTGCAGATGAAGAAGCAAAGTAAAAACCCACCAGACCAAACAAATGAAGAGGAAATAGGCAGTCTACCAGAAAAAGAATTCAGAAAAATGATAGTAAAGAGGATCCAAAATCTTGGAAATAGAATGGAGAAAATACAAGAAACATTTCTGAAGGACCTAGAACTAAAAAGCAAACAAAGAATGATGAACAACACAATAAATGAAATTAAAAATTCTCTAGAAGGAAGCAATAGCAGAATAACTAAGGAAGAAGAATAGATAAGTGACCTGGAAGATAAAATAGTAGAAATAACTACTGCAGAGCAGAATAAAGAAAAAAGAATGAAAAGAATTGAGGACAGTCTCAGAGATCAAGAAGATAAACAAAATTGATAACCCATTAGCCAGATTCATCAAGAAGAAAAGGGAGAAGACTCAAATCAATAGATTTAGAAATGAAAAAGGAGAAGTAACAACTGACACTGCAGAAATACAAAGGATCATGAGAGATTACTACAAGCAGCTATATGCCAATAAAATGGACTACCTGGAAGAAATGGACAAATTCTTAGAAAAGCACAACCTTCCAAGACTGAACCAGGAAGAAATACAAAATATAAACAGACCATTCACAAGCACTGAAATTGAAACTGTGATTAAAAACCTTCCAACAAACAAAAGCCCAAGACCAGACGGCTTCACAGGTGAATTCTCTCAAACATTTAGAGAAGAGCTAACACCTATCCTTCTCAAACTCTTCCAAAATATAGCAGAGGGAGGAACACTCCCAAACTCATTCTACGAGGCCACCATCACCCTGATACCAAAACCAGAGAAAGATGTGACAAAGAAAGAAAACTACAAGCCAATATCACTGCTGAATGAGATGCAAACATCCTCAAGAAAATACTAGCAAACAGAATCCAACAGCCCATTAGGGGGATCATACACCATGATCAGGTGGGGTTTATCTCAGGAATGGAAAGATTGTTCAATATATGCAAATCAATCAATGTCATACACCATATTAATAAGTTGAAGAATAAAAACCATATGATCATCTCAATAGATGCAGAAATAGCTTTTAACAAAATTCAACACCCATTTATGATAAGAAACCCCCAGAAAGTAGGCATAGAGAGACCTTACCTCAGCATAATAAAAGCCATATATGACAAACCCATAGCCACCATCAGCCTCAATGGTGAAAAACTGAAACCATTTCCATTTAGATCAGGAGCAACACAAGGTTGCCCACTCTCACCACTGTTATTCAACAGTGTCTTGGAAGTTTTAGCCACAGCAATCAGAGAAGAATAAGAAATAAAAGGAATCCAAATTGGAAAAGAATAAGTAAAGCTGTCACTGTTTGCAGATGACATGATACTATACATAGAGAATCCTAAAGATGCTACCAGAAAACTAGTAGAGCTAATCAATGAATTTGGCAAAGTAGTAGGATACAAAATTAATGCACAGAATCTCTTGCATTCCTATACACTAATGATGAAAAATCTGAAAGAGAAATTAAGGAAACACTCCCATTTACCGCTTCAACAAAAAGAATAAAATACCTAGGAATAAACCTACCTTAGGAGACAAAAGACCTGTATGAAGATAACTATAAGACACTGATGAAAGAAATTAAAGATGATACAAACAGATGGAGAGATATACCATGTTCTTGGGTTGGAGGACTCAACATGTGAAAATGACCATACTACCTAAGGCAATCTACAGATTCAATGCAATCCCTATCAAACTACCAATGGCATTTTTCACAGAACTAGAACAAAAATTTCACAATTTGTATGGGAACACAAAATACCCCGAATAGCCAAAGCAATCTTGAGAAAGAAAAATGGAGCTGGAGGAATCAGGTGCCAGACTTCAGACTATACTACAAAGCTACAGTAATCAAGACAGTATGGTACTGGCACAAAAACAGAAATATAGATCAATGAAACAGGATAGAAAGCCCACAGATAAACCCATGCGCACATGGTCACCTTATTTTTGATAAAGGAGGCAAGAATGCACAACTGAGGAAAGACAGCCTCTTCAGTAAGTGGTGCTGGGAAAAGTGGACAGCTACATGTAAAAGATGAATTTAGAACACTCCCTAACACCATACACAAAAATAAACTCAAAATGAATTAAAGACCTAAATGTAAGACCAGACACTATAAAACTCTTAGAGGAAAACATAGGCAGAACACTCTATGACATAAATCACAGCAAGATCCTTTTTGACCCACCTCCTAGAGTAACAGAAATAAAAACAAAAATAATCACATGGGACGTAATGAAACTTCAAAGCTTTTGCATAGCAAAGGAAACCATAAACAAGAAGAAAAGACAACCCTCAGAATGGGAGAAAATATTTGCAAATGAAGCAACTGACAAAGTATTAATCTCCAAATTTAAAAGGAGCTCATGCAGCCCCATATCAAAAAAACAAGAAACCAATCCATAAATGGGCAGAAGACCTAAATAGAAATTTCTCCAAAGAAGATATACAGATTGCCAACAAACGCATGAAAGAATGCTCGACATCAGTAATCATTAGAGAAATGCAAATCAAACTACAAGGAGGTATTACCTCACACTGGTCAGAATGGCCATCATTAAAAAATCTACAAGCAATAAATGCTGGACAGGGTGTGGAGAAAAGGAAACCCTCCTTCACTGTTGGTGGGAATGTAAATTGATACAGCCACTATGGAGAATAGTATGGAGGTTCTTTAAAAAACTAAAAATAGAACTGCCATATGACCCAGCAATCCCACTACTGGGCATATACCCTGAGAAAACCATAATTCAAAAAGAGTCGTGTACCACAATGTTCATTGCAGCACTATTTACAATAGCCATGACATGGAAGCAACCTAAGTGTCCATCGACAGATGAATGGATAAAGAAGATGTGGCACATATATACAATGGAATATTACTCAGCAGAAATAGAAACGAAATTGAACCATTTGTAGTGAGGTGGATGGACCCAGAGTCTGTCATACAGAGTGAAGTAAGTCTGGAAGAGGAAAACAAATACCATATGCCAACACATATATATGGAATCTAAAAAAGGAAAAAAAAAGCTTCTGATGAACCTAGGGTCAGGACAGGGATAAAGACGCAGACATGGAGAATAGGCTTGAGGACACGGGGAGGGGGAAGGGTAAGTTGGGACAAAGTGAGAGAGTGGCATGGACATATATACACTACCAAACGTAAAATAGATAGCTAGTGGGAAATAGCCGCATAGCACAGGGAGATCAACTTGGTGCTTTGGAACCACCTAGAGGGGTGGGATAGGGAGGGTGGGAAGGAGGAAGATGCAAGAGGGAAGAGATATCGGGATATATGTATGTGTAAAGCTGATTCACTTTGTTATAAAGCAGATACTAACACACCATTGTAAAGCAATATACTCCAATAAAGATGTTAAAAAAAATACAAATGCATATATCCTCTTAACCAGCAATTTCACTTCTAGGAATTTACCCTACAGATATACCAGTACACCATTATTTATAGTTAAAACAGAAGATAACAATCTAAATATTCAATAATAGGAGAATGATGGAATTAATTATGCTCATCTACCAATGGAATAAAATATAGCCTCAAAAAAGAATGAAAACTTTGGAAACTGACTAAAACCAAAGCAATAAATTGTGATCAGTAACTACATGAGTGATTAAATGGATGCAAGCTTTGGCTCTGATCATAATTTGATTTCAAAAACATTTACAATATTACTTTGAAGAAGAAAAAGACAGACTGTAAGACTGAAAATGCAGTGGCGTGACATTAAAGTTAAATGACATATGAATGCATAATTGTTTGTCTTTGTAAGTCAAAATCTGCTCAAAGTCACAGTTCTCTTTAAAATAGTAATGGCAATTATATTGTTGACTTGGAAAAGTATTATGATAAATCAGCAGAAACATCAGATTTGGTGTTTATGACTTGGTTGGTGCTCAGCTCTTTCACTTAATCATTTTGTAGCCATTGTTGTAACAGACACAAAAGGTCCAAAACTTAGTGCTCACTAAGGTTGGGCTGGGAAGCAGAAGGAGAGAAGGTGTAGCACCATAGCCCATGGGGGCAATGGACTGAGTTATCATGGAAATTCAATGTGGAAAGCCAGAAATTACAGAGATAAAAATTGGGGTTCAGGGTCAGAAAAGATACAGGATGATAAAACTTAATTCTGCAGAGACTGAGTCTCTGGTACCTGGTGTTTTCAATAGGCTCTCTGGGTACAGGCAAGCTGGGTCTATTTTGGCAAGATGCCTCCAAGGCACTGGTTGGTGTTTATATGATCTTGGAAAAGGAATCTTGATTTCCTCATCTTTGATCTGTAAATAACAACACATAACCTGAAATGATGTACGTGAAAGGACTCTTACAAATATAAAATAGTATTAACTTATTTACTACTGCTATTCAGGGAAACTACATTGATCTAGAACAAGAGTCACATTCCTGTTAGTAGGAGTCACCCATCTCCATGTGCACAAAGCAACTGTGAAATCCTGTCTACTACTGATTTTCAGCATTTTACCGTGGTATCTTCTTTCCTAAGGCCGTGCTTCACGTTGTCCTGAAATCTTTTCTCACTCTGTCCTATGTAGAGAGTCCCCTAGAGCTTATTCCTACAATAACTTCACTGCTTGTAATGTGAGTTTTCTGTCCCAAGCTATTAATTTCACAAGACTAACCCAGAGAATGTGTGATAGGTGTAACATCTTAGGATTCTCTTGCAGGAAGGAGTGCCTGTGCAATTAGAGGGAAAGAATGGTTCTTCAAAATTGTCTGTGATGAGTCCAGCTGTAAAATTATTCCACAATTTAGTTAGAAAATCAACAGTTTATTGGCTTATGCGTTGCCTGCATTATACCAATGTACACTGTAGCCTTAAGCATTCATAACGCCTATCTATTAAATGACCATAGGTCACCTCCTTTTGTTCCTAGCAGTATGCAGATGATCTTAAATAAAGTCACATAGCTAAATGTCTGCAGTGTGCTACAAATAGACTTTAAAAATCCCAAACCTAAATGATTGTTTTGATCAGGCATCTCTTATAGATGTCTAACGTGGCAAGAAGAACCTACGCTGAATAAGTACATAGCACCTTACGGTGTGCACCCATATGAATTACTACAGTCTGAAAGAATGAACATGTTGAATAAATGGAAATTAGGTCGTGAAAAAGCAAGCTTTTTTATAGTGCCATAAAATCAGAAGCAAAACAAAGAGATTTATCACTGTGGCAGAAATGGTTAATTGCTTCTCAATCCCCATTCTCCCATTCTGTTCATTTTTATCTGGGCAGCTTGCCACCCAGCTAAAAGCGTGTATTCCCCAGGCTGCCCGACTGTGTGGCGATTCCTTGCCTCAAATCTTCTGTAAAATCTAAAGGAGGATAAATAAATATAATATGAAAAAATTATCTGTAGGCTTACCTCTTTGATATACCAGCCTGGGAAGGAAGATGGTAAATCTTACCTTTCAGCTAAGAACCTCCCTAGCCTGACCTCTGGAGCAAGGGGTGATGGAAGTTGGCAAAATAGTTAAGTTTGTTTGACCTGAACATATGCATACGTGCTCATTTCTTACCACGAATCATAACCAAAAAGAGCAAACAAATCTGGAATCAGCTACGTAACTCTAATGGTGATCTTTTGCTGCTACAACTTACTTGTCAAATGACACCCATGCTCTTCGGAGATGAGAGAGGAGTTAAGAAAGCATATAGGTTTAGAAAGCGTCAGAAGCAAAGTTCAGAAAACTGTATCTCTTCCTGCCAATTCTGATTTCGGATATTATTACAGACACCAAAGTGTTTTTGTTCCTCTTGGTTCCCTAAACCTTAGTTCAGTGTCTGCCTTTGGCCGTATCCTGTGGGTGTTCCTCCCTCCTCCCCAAGTCTCCTAAGTCCTGCTTCAGGACTCCTGCAGTTCAAAAAGACACTAACTTGCTATGCAACCATATCAAGTAATGGAGCTGGACTGTCCTTAAATAATGATATGGCTTCATTTCATAAAATTGTATATTTAAAGTCATAAAATCTGGATCTAGATATCACCAAATCTAAGGTGTCAGCCTTTAGGTATCAAAGTATTAACTATCTTCAGTTTTACAAGTGAAGCACAGAAAGAATAAGGGACTTCTCTAAGATCACTTGACTTGTTTTCTAAGAAAAGACCAGAACCCAGGTCTCCTGTCTCCTAAAAGTTACTCTTTTTTAAACTTCATGGAAGGGGGTTACATAAGGCATCTACCAAAAGAAAAAATACATTGCAGAAATTTCTTCAATGTTACTTATCAGCAAGGGTAGTCATGGGTGTATCCGTTATACACTGTCACAAGCATGTTGTGTAACAAACCACCCACAAATTACCCACTTGTTTTCAGTGGCTTAAAACAAGTGATTTGTTCTCACAGCTCTGCAGGTCAATTGGGATGGCTCTGCTTCTCTCTTATTCTTTTCCCAGGACCAGTGAACTAACTAAAGAATGTCCCTCTCAAGATAGTAACTGAGGCACAAGAGGGCAAGTAAAAGCACATGATAACTTTTCAATGCATCCATTGGTCAAAACAAGTTACATGCTCAATCCCAACATCACTAGGATAAGAAAATATACCCCAACTATATAGTAGGAGTGGTCACTGCAAAGTAATGCAGCAAAAGATGAGGAGGCATAGTCCTCTTGGGAACTGGTAGCAGCTGGAGCAGGGATCAGGAGGATATCAAGTGAAGAGCTGGAATAGTAATCCAGTCTATCATAGCATAATGTAGAAGAAATTAGAGTTTTTATAAAAGTATATTATTTGCAGTCAATGCCTACCAGAGATGAAGCTCACAACAAATTGTTTCATACTCTTTAAAACTCCTTTAAGTGATTACATTTTCTAGAGGAGCCAAATGTAATCCAAAACACAATTTTTTTTTTTTTGGATAGAATTGAAAAAAAAGTCAAAGAACTTGATTGATGAAAATTGATTGCCAGCAATGTTTTTAAAGGGATCTCATTTAGAGAAGCAGATAAAATGTTTATAACTTTAAAAAAAAAGATGAAATGTGAGAAGTTGGATGAATACGAAAGAGTTTAAAAATGTCAGTTCAAGGGACTTCCCTGGTGGTCCAGCGGTTAAGAATCCACCTTCCAATGCAGGGGACACAGGTTTGATCCCTGGTCGGGGAGCTAAGATCCCACAGGCTGCGGAGCAACTAAGCCCACCTGCTGCAACTACTGAGCCCGCGCGCTCTAGAGCCTGTGCACCACAACTAAAGAGCTTGCATGCTGCAACTAGAGAGAAGCCCGTGCACTGCAATGAAGAGCCCACGCACTGCAACAAAAGATCCTGCATGCTGCAACAAAGATCCTGCGTGCTGCAACTAAGACCTAACGCAGCCAAATAAATAAAATAAATTAATTAATTTAAAAAAAAGTCAGTTCAAGTAGAGCTTCAATTAATAAAACATGTTCATCACTAAGCTGTGTGTGTATGTGTATGTGTGTATAAAATGGATATTTTTTCCTGCTGTGCCATTTATTTGTTAATAAAGTGTTATGACTCTTTACCAAGTAATTATTATAAGGTACCATTCACAAAAACTATTGTATCATGATACATTTAAGAATTCAATTCAACAAGGGAAAAGCATAGAGGTTTTCTTTTTTCATATTTGTTTTTTGTCAGTATTGTTGGTGAGCTCACAGGGACACTTCAATGATGAGACTTTTTATTTCAAAATAAACTATTCCATCTTATGACATTTTAAATTTCATAATATAGAGGTTCTTTTCTAAATAATATCTGATTTAAATTGGCAAGTAGCATAACTTCTTCTACAATCACAGCTGCATCCCGTACTTTTGCTAAATAAATGTATTTATCATCAAACTGTGAAAAATCTGAATTTAATTTATTGTTCCATCTTGCTGGGAAAAAAAAAATCTGTGTTTCTCCTCTGAAGTCAATTAGTACTTCATTTATAACCACTTGTTCAGAATATGTTAATACCAGAAAAAAATTGTCAGGAATATTTTCCTCATTTGATAAAACATTTCTTTTAAAAATTAAAAAATAAAAAGTCAGGGCTGCTCTCCTTCTCATTGCTAGGTGAAGTAACACATATTAAGGAAATGAATATTAAATTGTTTTTTAGCCAAGATGTGGAAGCAACCTAACTGTCCATCAGCAGATGAATGGATAAAGAAGATATGGTATATATACACAATGGAATATTACTTAGCCATAAAAAAATGAAATAATGTCATTTGCAGTAACATGGATGGACTTAGAAATTATCATATTTAGTGAAGTAAGTCAGACAGACAAAGACAAATATCATATGATATCACTTATATGTGGAATCTAAAAAAAAGGATATGAATGAACTTATTTATAAAAGAGAAATAGACTCACAGACATAGAAAACAAACTTGTGGCTACCAAAGTGGAGAGTGGGGGAGGGAACCAGGTTGGAGGGAGAGAGAAGTTAGGAGTTTGGGATTAACATATACACACTACTATATATAAAATAGATAAACAACAAGGACCTACAATATAGCACACGAACTATATTTAATATCTTGTAATAATATATAATGGAAAAGAATCTGAAAACGAATATATATGTATGTATAACTGAATCACTTTGCTGTATACCTGAAACTAACACAACATTGTAAATCAACTATACTTCAATAAAAATTTGGTTTAAAAATTGTTTTTGATGTCCCAATTATATCAAATTTTTAGTGCTTCTGATTTTAGTGAAGAATATATTTGTAGTCATTCAGCCTTTTCCACATAGAGATTACACTGAATTTTAAGAATTGACTCATTGAGAAACTACCACTCTTTCAGATTTGATTTATGGAGGAACTAAAATAGGCTAAAAAAGGTCACAATGAAGGTCACTTACAAACTACAACAAATCAAAGTTTTTTGTCTTTTTCAGTGGCCAGTTCATCACCATCACAAGCAATCTCTCTGAAGCCCAATTTGTGAATATTTAAACTACTGCCTTTGAGTAAGGCAACCCAAACCACCTCTCTGTGGCTTCCATGATGCCCCAGTGGTTTTCATTTGGTAATTCTCTGTTCTCACAAAATAGGACACTCTCAAACATTTTTGAGGAATAATTAAATATGATTATAGAGCTTATTAGGAGTATTTACATTTGGTACATTAATTCTAAAGAATTCCAAAATATGAAGACCATTTCTGCTTATATCTGTTATATTTCAGGTACCTAATAATCCCTGGAATGTAATGTGTGCTTTATAAAGATTTGTTGAATAAAATAATGAAAACAGTACTAAAGACCAGCTTGTCTCAAAATTTTAAATAATATTTGGATACTCAAAGAACATGGATTTTTCACAAATAGTCTTAATGTTGGTATAATATGAATAAAAATAGTGTAGTCTGTTTTCTATATATCATGAAACCCTTAGTTTCTAAGTGGCAAATAGGCAATAAAAAATGATCAAATCATTTCCATTAATTTCTCATACATTGTTCTATCCAAATCAATGGAAAATCAACCTTATTGATTAAAGTGGCTTAAATGTTTAACAATGCACCCATTTTTTGTTGTTCACAAAATCAAAATCTCAAGATGTTCTTTATTTCACAGAGACCTAACAGTGGAAAACACAGACTTAATGACCCCCAATTGCTTCACTGACCACCAACTACGGGATTTATTTTAGTTACTCTCCTCTTTATTTATGATTTTAATATAAGTGCTTCTAGTCTTTTATCTATAAATATCTTTATGGAGTAAATATAATATTGTGAACACAAATGAGCTATTGTTGCTTTTGAAATTTAAATTTAGAATGCAAATATTCACCTGTTATTAAAAACTTTAAGTCATCTTTTAATAGTATATAATAGTCAATTAGATATATTTACAAAATCCTATATATCTACTTTCTAATGATTAAGTTTATTAGGTTACTTCCATTTTAAGCATTATAATAACACTTGATGCACAACAGTACATATACTCTGGTTTTAGGCATTTCAGATTATTTTCTTAGGCTATATTCCATAAGTGAAATTATTAGGGCAAATAATAGGGAAATTTTCAAACATTTTGTTCAAATTTCCAAATTACCTTCCAAAAGAGTTTATGACAGATAATTCTCCCACTAGTTTTACATTTGAATGATAGCCTCACTTCCATCTCACTAGCATTTAGCTTAGTCTTATTCTAAAGGAGACTGTGTTAAGTTGAAAGATGAGAAATGACATTATTTTTGCTTTAAATCTACATTTCTTTCATTACTAATGAGGTTAATTTATTTATCTTAATGATTATTTGCATATGGTAAATGTTCTATCTCTGATTATCTAATTTCCAAAAATGATTTCTTTAAATTAAAATATTCCTTCTAAAAAAAGTGATACAAATGAACTTATTTACAAAATAGAAACAGACTCATTGACTTAGAGAATGAACTTATGGCTACCGGGGGGGAAGGGTCGGGGGAGGGATAGTTAGGGAGTTTGGGATTGACATGTACACACTACTACATTTTAAATAATTAACCAATAAGGACCTACTGTATAGCATAGGGAACTCTGCTCAGTGCTCTGTAATAATCTAAATGGGAAAAGAACTTGAATAAGAATAGATACATGTACATGTATAACTGAATCACTTTGCTGTACACCTGAAACTAACACAACATTGTTAATCAACTATACTCCAATATAAAATTTTAAAAGAATGTAAAAAAGTTAAAATATTCTACTCCCATTTAGTTGCCTTTCATCTGGTATAAAGAATCTCATTTCCTTCCATTTTGTGAAAATCTGGCAGTTAAATATTTACCATGTACCATTACCCTGGAAACTGCAGCCAGGTCCACTCTGGCCTTTCTGTGGCTGCACCTCTCTCCACAAGGCAAGGAGTCCATGGGGCCAAGAGGACAAAGCCTGTGCACTCCGCCATCACAGTCCAGATGCCCAGCACCTGGAATTCCCTCTGTGAATGGCTCCAAGTCTATACCAGGGGTGGCATGGGCCCCTGCCGTAGGTTTGCCCTAGAACTGCCAATGTTAGAAACAAGTCCTGCATGGACTCTTTCATATCTATCTTTTGAGTATATTGTTCTCAACTCACTCACAAAATTAATCCCTGGAGCTTTATATTTATGTTCAGCTAGTTGCAGGGCCAAGTTATTAAACACAAGGGAATTGGAGTCAGTATGGATTTGAATTCCGTCTCTGCGACTTATTAGCTTTGCGACTTTAAATAAGCCACTTAATGTTTCTAACTAACATAGTATTAGGATTATAGAATTATTTAATGTATACAGCGTTTGGCATATAAAGTCACTTGGTAAATTATGGTCTTCATTATGAGGAGAAAAAATCAGGTATTAGGAAAATTATGCATTCTCTTCATCTTCTGAGTATGTATTCAGGCAGAAGGTGTACTGTGAACTCATGTGTATGTGTGTACGTGCCTGTGTTCACACATGTAGTCATAGAGACATAGGTTTAAACTAAAAATTGAATGTTAGAGATTGACTAAATTTGGCTTGAAAGGTGCAAAAGTAATAAAAACATATTCAGTCTTCTTTGTATGAAATCACAGCATGATGTATCATAAAGAGCATCAAACTCAAAATCAGCAAGTCTTATATTCACACCAGACTCTTAAAAAAGTAAATACTCTGAATTTCAATTTCCCTATCTATAAAATGACAGTAATAATCTTTCTCTGCCCACATAAAAGTATGATTTACATATATTTATGCTTACTTATTTTACATTTATATGAATTTATAGATATAAATTATAAAATTTTATCCACCTTTAATATTAGTAGTGAGTAGTATCTACAGTAATTACATAGTGGTTATAGCAGTAGTATCTATAGTTATAGATATCTATAGTGATTATAGACAGTAAGTACTACCTATAGTAGTTCCTGTGATTGGTTTATATTTACTATTCTAGTTAGAATATTTTTACTCAAAATGTACCTATACTTGTTTTGGCTTCCCCGATGTCTTGTTGAACTAGCATTAAAAATTAAATGGAAAATAAATGTATGCAATGAGACAAGAAGGGATAAAGTCAGTCTGAAAATCTTTAATTTTGGCGACATGGAACTGAATTCAACTCAATCCAATCATCCAGATAGAAAAATAAATGTAATATGGCTCATTATTTCTGTGTGTGTATATATATACGTGTGTATAAATGTGTGTGTGTGTGTGTGTGTGTGTGACAGAGAGACACACACAGAGAGAGAGAGAGAGAGAGAGAGAGAGAGAGAGAGAGAGAGAGCATGCTTTGCAGAAATAGTGAGAAACTAGGCATATGATTCATTCTCTGTTTAAAAAATAAAAAACTCTAGACCTCAGAAACATAAATAGAGCAATAGGCTAAAACAAATTGTAGAGGGATGAGAAAACACTGTCACTAGCCTAACTTAATATTAACTCTCTTGTTTTCTTAAGTACATTGACATTTATACCTTACCACTAACAAGTAAGTACTTTGGTACTCTCTCATGTCATTTGGTCTTCTCCTTCTCATCATATTAATGATGGCTAGAATTTTACTTCTAAGTTAATTTTGGACGTGTTTTCATTTTTGTTTCATTAATCCTAGTTTCATTTTTTAATAAACAAAAATAACTTTCACCAAGATATATGATCACTCTTACTTCATCTATCTTGCCTCATCTCCTAAAATTGTTTCTCTCCTATTTCTCAGAAATGCTCTTACAATGGATCTTTTTGTGACAACCCTTCTAAGGTTTTCATTTTTTAATGCCTGAGAGTATTTTCATTAAATGTCTTCATCTGAATAGTAATTTGGCTGGACATAAAGTTATACATCAAAGTTCATTTCCTTCTTTTAAAAAATTATTTATTTATTTTTGGCTCTGCTGGGTCTTACTTTCAGCACACAGGATCTTTAGTTGCAGCACGCAGACTTCTTAGTTGCGGCCTGCATGTGTGTTCTAGTTCCCTGACCAGGGATCTAACCTAGGGCCCCTGCATTGAGAGTGTGGGGTCTTACCTGCTGGACCACCAGGGAAGTCCCAGTTCACTTCCTTTTATACTTCAAAAATATTACTCTGTTACCTTCTTACTTCTAGTATTACTGGTGAGAAGTTCAAAGTTAACCTAAGGTTTTTTTCCTTTGTAGGTAATCCTCTCACTGACTTTACTTAGTATTCCATCTTTGATTCTGATATTCTTAAATTTCTCAATAATGTGGATTTTTTTTCTTTGTATCTTCTCTTGATGCTGTATGAACCCTTTATATCTGAAGCTTATTTTTTTATTCTGGGAAATTTACTTCCATTATTTCTTCAAATATTTTCTTCTCTCCATTTTTACTTTTTTCCTTCCTTCTGAACTCTCCATTGTATCTTCTATTTCAATCTTTCATATCTCTTTGGCCTTTCCTTTTATATTTTTAAACTCTTTATTATTTCCTAACGACTTCTGGAGGGTTTTCCAATCTGATTTTCCAATTCGACTAAATTGTTCTTCAGCGATATCCATCAGATATATCCATCCCACACAGTAGATTCTATACTTTAAATAATTTTTCATACTGAAAAATTTCTATTTGGTTACTCCTTATGATACTAGTTATGTTTCATATTAATATCATCCCTTATTTCTTTAAAATTAGCATGGTTATTTTAATTTATTGTTTCATGTATTAGAATAGATTATGATGTAGTAATAAAAAATCCTAAAACCTCAGTGGCTTAACTCATGCAAAGTCCATTACAAGCCTCAGCAATGCTCCAGGGCAACAGGATGTGGTGTCTCAGAAATCCAGATAGATGGAGGCTCCACCACCATGTACCTGAACTGTCTGGAGCATGCAACACATTTGGCCAACACAGCAGGGGAAAAAGAGCTCTGGAGAATCCTGTACTGGCAATTAAAAGCTTCATACTTTAGTAATAAATCATAACTTTGACTTATAAAGAAGTGGCCCAGTACTAGTCACATGATCCTGCCTAACTGCAAAGGTGGAAAAGGGCAACTCTCCTATTTACCTGGAGAGAAGAAGTCGATATGGATGAACATTACACACCACTAGAGTCCCTCTGTTCCAGTACATCTGCTTCAGATTACACAGACTATTCTGTTCATTGATTTGCTTTTGAGGCAGTTGATCTCCTCAGGTAAAGAGGAAGGGTCACCACTGTAATGCTTAACTTAATGTGTCAACTTGACTAGGCCATAGTATCCAGATATTTGGTCAAACATTATTCTAGAGGTTTCTGTAAAGGCAATTTTTTAATATGAGATTAACATTTAAATCAGCAGACTTTGAGTAAAGTAGACCATAATGTGGGTGGACCTCATCCAATCAGTTGAAGGTCTTTCTATAAAAAGACTGACCTCCCTATAGGAAGAAGGGATTCTGTCAGTAGACAGCCTTTGGACTCGAAGTGCAACATCAACTCTTCCCTGGGTCTCCAAGCTACTCTGCAGATTATGCATTTGCTTCTACTATCAAGTGAGCCAATTCCTTATAACTAATCTCTCTCTCTCTCTTCTCTCTCTCCCTCTCCATATACACTTATCTCCTGTGGACTTTCTCTGTTCAACCCTGACTAACACACTAATAATAAAGCTTGAGTCACGGACTCTCACTACCAAATGGTCATATATTTTTGTACATCTGCAAAAGTAAGATACTTGTATGCAGTCAGTTAAGACTTCCATCTCCTTCTTCTGTTTCCACTTCCATTCTAAGATACATGGTTAACAGTAACTCCTGAGTACAGTTATTACTAGCTGTACGTGTGTAAAAATAGCTTCTGGGAATACTCGTTCGGTGCACTGTGCCAACTCATCCTGCATCATGACATGTAAAGGGTCGTATTGTAGTATAAGAATGTTCTTCAGGGTCCAGCACTGAGAATATAAAGGAAGTGGTTTGAAATGCACAAAGCTAAAAAATAATATGTGAAAAAATGATTCCAATCATCAGATATGGAAAATTGTAAGAGAATTTGTTTTTCAATGATCCCCTAGTCAAAATGGAAGTTCTCTGTTTTTAAAAATATACTTGAAAATTCAAAATACATAATTTCAAATGCAACATACAATTTTCCTTTCCTGATACAATCATGCAAAATAGGATTGATAAGATGTCCTGTGACTATAAAGCACAAATCTATACCAGTATCAAAAACATGTCAGTGTATGAAGTTGTATGATTTATGCATCCAGGAATCAGTAAGAAAATCAAAGTTGAACAATCATATTATAGAAAAGGATAAAATATATTTCTTGTTTTAAATTGTAGTTATCTTTGTTAATACAACTGTTGACAGATAAAGAGGTGAACAAAGAAAATAAAGAAAAAAAAGGAAAACAGTTTTATAGGAATTTGTCATCTGGTTAATTAATAGAAATACTTTTTCTAGATTTAGTGATGTTCATGTTATCTCTCAGTTTTAAAACATGTGCATTTTATTGCTATTTCTCGTGTCAGCCTAAACAAATAATCGTTTTCACACCTGATTTTGTATCTGTAATTTTGTTTTCCTGTTTTGTAAGATATAAAACGGTATAATTTTCAGGCCTCATAATCCTGGATCCACCCCTTCTCAGAGGTCTCCATCACAGATTCCCCTGTAATCCCCACTGGGCGAGACCAGAGTAGGGGCTCCCACAAAGCGATCCACAGTGCTGGGGGTGCTGGCTGTCCCCCTGGAGGCCCCGGAGGCTCAGGGGAAAGCTCTCTGCGTGCTACGGCGCTGGCCTGCGGGAGGGGCAGTGCGGTCAGCCTGCAGTCACTTCTCTTACCTTGGATTGCAGCCTGTCTTGGTCTCTGTGGTGCAGAGGGGTGCTTCAGCCTCACGCCAGTGTTCTTGGATTCTCTCAATGGTGTCTTGTTCATGAATAGCTGTCATCTGTTCTCCTGAGGGGGAGCCAAGTCAGGAACCACCTATGTCGCCATCTTGCTGACATCACTCTCCATAGGTCTCATTCTTGTGTCTGCTGAACCTATGTCTTCTTGAGGGTATCAGCTGTTCTATCTGGTTAATGGAAAATGGCACAAGATTAAACGCTGAATCAATCAGTCCAGGTGAGTTGGGCAGGTGGAGATAAGCCCCCACAGCTGAGTATCTCAGGCTCCACAGAATCCCTGGTGACCTTTTGGCTGACCCTCCAGCAGGCAGCTACTCCAATCAGGGTTTCTTTAAAGCCTTAGGTGAATCAACAGAAGCAGGTTCACTCTGGAGGCTGAAAACTGAAGAGTTTAATGGGGAAATAAATGCTGGAGAACAGCGAGTCAGTCTATACCTACGTTAATAACTTCTTGCTGGAGCAGGCCTTTTTTTGCACTGCTGTACTACTTCCTGAATTGGCAACAGCAGTGATCCTCTGAGCTGCTGGGGAAAGGAAGGTGTTTGCAGTAAAGCTTGCAGGCCATGAGACCTGCAGAGCAAGAAAAAGGCAAGTGAAGCTTAACAAAACTTTTTATTTCAAATTTTAGCATGTATCAGATTACCTGGATGGCTTGTTTAAACATAAATAGCTAGGCTTTAGCCTAGGTTTCTGATTCAGTAGGTCTGGAATTAGCCAATAATTTGTATTTTTAAATTTGTATTTCTAATAAGCTTGAGGTGATACTGATGCTACTGGTCTTCGTAGCACATTGGAGAACCACTGCTCTATCCCATTCTCCCATTTTCTGCCTCTGCCTTTCCTCTGCCCCAGGCTACTACCCAGTTATCCTGTGCAAACTAGTCCTCAGATGGTCTTCCCTCTGCGAGGGGGGTGGGGGGTGGGGGGAGTGTTTGTCCTCTATGAGTTCCTTAAATTTATAGTTCCTTTCGCTTCTATAATTTCTCCAGCATTCATTATGGAGGACAGAGGCTGAAACTTATTTCATCATCTTGGCAAAACAAGAACCCACACCCCCTTCAGCCTCCTCCTGTCTCCTTAGTTTAATATTTACCTAAAACCTTGGTGATGAGTCATCCTGGTTTTGCCAGGTAAAAATAAAATGATATAGAAAATGCCTTGTTAAACTGTCTATTCCTATTCAATTAAGTAACATAAAGTACACCAGTACTGCGAAGTTGTCATCTGAAATCATGTCTGACAATAGACTGCCTCTATTACAGCAAGTTTCCTCTGGAAAACCCATTAAAATAAAAGGTCAGCTTGATGGAGAAGGAAGTGGTAAAAGATCGTGAAAAGAAAACAGAGGAATGCCAAACGTTTCTAAAACCAGGAATTGTGAGACCAAAGCTATAGTTATATGAATTTTAGACCAAGAATTTTCAAACTGTTAAATGTTGCCTTTATGTTGGAAATAAATGTCTTCAGAAACTTGATTATGCAGCAGTAATTTAATTATATATGTAGGTTTAAAAAAATCTTGCCATTTAAGTAACATGTATAATAAATCATAATAAAATAAATTAATAGTTTATATAGCCAATGACTCACTGTAAAGGGGCAAACTGAATTTCTTTTTTAAATGAAGGAAAACGAAGAGGAATAATAGAAGAAAGAAAAACTACATATTAAGTAAACTCTACAGTGAGACTGGCAACTTGTCAAAGGCAAACTATTCATTTTTATCTGAATCACACATACACACACACACACAACACACAAATACACACACACACAAATAATACATTTCTTGCCTGTAAGTGACTATATTTATACTCTTTGCTTTCAGGTGGAGTCCTTTGATTGCTCTAAGCATGCCTGCTATACGATAAAGACTAAACTGTAGATGTGTACCTAAAATAAAAAGAAATAAAAAAAGAAGTGATTTTAAACTATTAGAAAAAGTTATACATACATTTATATAGTATCCACAGTACTTTCTCATGGAATTATTCTCCTGGGACCCTCTTCCTTCCTACCCCCCCTACTCCAACATACAGTGGAACAGAGTAAACTTTGAAAAACCCTGCTCTAGCCGATATAAAAGATCTGAAGTTAACAACAGTGCAGATTTAAAAGGAAGCTTTTTCTCTTTAAATTGGGAAGAGTTGAGGATAGTTTAGCAGCTCCTCAGAGGCAGCTGTTAAGAGAGCCACAAACACAGAGCTCAGTGCCTTAGCCTCGCTGCCTCATCCTGTGTTATTCTCCAAAGGAAGCTGAGGCCCCTTGTCCATGGCCCTGTTCCCTCTGCAGAATGGCTATGAAAGATGAGTGCCAAATTACAGTAATTTAGACTTTTTAACAATTTTCTGGTAGCAGACCATAATTGACATTCATCTGTGGAGTAAGGTTAATGATTCAATCACATTTTTATTATGAAGAAATCTTACCCTGCTTAAATCTGCCAAAAAAAAAGGGGGGGGGAGTCAATATGTATTGTTTCTGCAGTGTTGTTAGTGGTCAGAGTTCCTAAGGAGAGCATTGTTTAAGCTAGTCCTTCGCTCACCATGTAAATTATTCTACCTAAGCGGTTCAAGAAAAATGAGCATGGGATGCTAAATTGCAAATTCCTTGATGCAGATTTAAGTAAAGTAAAAATCTACCCTCTGTAGTCATGACTGATGAATGTTTCCTTGGTACATGTCAGAATTGTCAAGACATTCCGTTGATCAGGAAATGGCTTTGCCTATCCAAAAAGCCTAACAATAGAGCCTTAGATGCAGAGTGAGCCACTCTCCTGACAGTACTGGTTTTTATTAGATATACAGCTGCAATCCTCAGCCACAATAGAAAAAAAGACAACTTTGGAGGTACAGCAAAGTTTGGAAAGTGTGAGGGTGCCAGAGAAAAATCACTGGAAGATGTCACTTGCTTTACAGCTTTCTGTGCCCACCTTCAACTTACAAAGCTCTGGGTCCTTGGAAGGAAGTCTTCTTTGTGGACTCATTTCAAAGAGTTTTCTCTGAACATGAATTCTCCAGCTCCCCATGGGGTCATGAAGCAAGAATGAATAAGCTATACATTTACCTGTACAGTTGCTGAAAACAACAACAAAGAACCTCTTCAATGTAAAAAAAACAAACAGTACAATGCCTGCACTTAAGATGCTATACTATTCTCTACAGTATGATGTCCTGAATGCTCAAGAACAATTTTGTAACAAATAACCTGTTCACTAAGAGAGCAACTATGGATACATTTTTTTCCCAAGGCAGGAAATATGTGAGTGGAGGGGACAGAATAGGCCCAGAGTGTACTCCTCTGTCTCTCCCTCCTGGAAAATAGAGAAGAAGCCCTCTGATGGAACTACAAACCCAAAGAAAAACAGTAACTACTGTGTGGTTCCCTCAGGGCAACGAAGCCATGTGTCAGTTGAGGATTTCTGACTACAAGTACCTTTATTCCAAAAAATTCTCAGTATTGGACTTTCTAGTGTTGTGAGAAATCAATGGGGAAATTAATTTGTGGGAAGGAACAGAGAATAGGGCTTAAAAGAGTTAAGGTTTTGGCATCAGAGGGATTTGGGGTTTTAATCCCACAAAGACAAAGGACATTTTTGAGCCAATTCTTTCTATTCTCTGAGAATTATTTTCCTTGTCTGTGAAATGAGGACTGACAAAATTTTCCCTAAGATCCATTTAAGTTTGAATATGGCACCTGAGGAATCCTCCTGTACGAAGACATAAAGGCACTAATCACACATGAAGCCATTCTCTTTTCTACCTTTGGTTTAAGATTGAGGCAGCATTTTGGTTCGGAGATCAGATCTAAGTCATACTTGTGACTAAGTATGTAAGTCATACTAAGGCATACTTGTGTCTGAATATTGGCACTTCCACCTACCAGCTGCATGATCCTGGGAAAGTTGTCAAACAGGTCTAGGCCTTAGTTTCCCCACCTGAAAAATGGAGAGGAAAACAATCTGTCTTATAGGGGTGGTCGTGAGAATTAACTGTGTTAATTCAGGTGATGACTTGCAAAGTACTATGAACATGTGAATAGAGAATATAGAACATTCCACAAAATCGTAGGTTTTTTTTTTTTTTTAATCACATTTTACTCTTAGAAATGCATTTATTCTCGGATTTCCCTGGTGGCACAGTGGTTAAGAATCCGCCTGCCAAAAAAAAAAGAATCCGCCTGCCAATGCAGGGGACATGGGTTCAAGCCCTAGTCTGGGAAGATCCCACGAACCACGGAGCAACTAAGCCTGTGCACCACAACTACTGAGCCTGCGCTCTAGAGCCCATGAGCCACAACTACTGAAGCGAACGTGCCACAACTACTGAAGCCTGTGCGCCTAGAGCCCATGTTCCTCAACAAGAGAAGCCACCGCAATGAGAAGCCTGTGCACCGCAAGAAGAGTAGCCCCCACTTGCTGCAACTAGAGAAAGCCCGTGCGCAGCAACAAAGACCCAATGCAGCCATAAATAAATAAAATAAATTAATTTAAAAACAAAAGAAATGGATTTACTCTCAAGGAGACCAAAGACACTGGCCCAGTGCCTTTGCCTCTCAGCATCGATCTACATCCTTTAAGACCCTTTCAGAAAACTGTGACCATTTCAGTTTACACGACTGTTAGCAATAAGAATTGATTCGGTTCCATGAACTCTTTTCTTGCTACTATTGCTTTAGATCTTTGTTTTTGTCATCTTCACATTGAAATAGCATGGAGAAAACTATTGACTTCACTCTCTGAAACCAGGGAGATCTGTGCTTTTTCATCTGGCATCCTTCATTTAAAAAATAACTATTAATCAGCAACATTTTAATTATTCTTTTTTTTCAGGTTTCTAAGATTCTTCATATTCTATTTTTCTTTAACATCTTTATTGGAGTATAATTGCTTTACAGTGTTGTGTTAGTTTCTGCTGTATAACAAAGTGAATCAGCTATATGAAAACGTATATCACCATATGCCCTCCCTCTTGCGTCTCCCTCCCACTCTCCTTATCCCATCCCTCTAGGTGGTCGCAAAGCAACAAGCTGATCTCCCTGTGCCATGCAGCTGCTTCCCACTAGCTATCTATTTTACATCTGGCAGTGTACATATGTCAATGCTACTCTCTTACTTCATTGAAGCCTAACCTTCCCCCTCCCCATGTCCTCAAGTCCATTCTCTACCTCTGTGTCTTTATTCCTGTTCTGCCCCTAGGTTCATCAGAAGCACTTTCTTTTTTTTTAGATTCCATATATATGCATTAGCATATGGTATTTGTTTTTCTCTTTCTGACTTACTTCACTCTGTATGACAGACTCTAGGTCTATCCACCTCATTACAAATAGCTCCATTTCGTTTCTTTTTATGGCTGAGTAATATTCCATTGTATATATGTGCCACATCTTTATCCATTCATCTGTTGATGGACACTTAGGTTGCTTCCATGTTCAGACTATTGTAAATAGACCTGCAATGAACATTGTGGTACATGACTCTTTTTGAATTATGGCTTTCTCAGGGTATAAGCCCAGTAGTGGGATTGCTGGGTCATATGGTAGTTCTATTTTTAGTTTTTTAAGGAACCTCCATACAGTTCTCCATAGTGGCTGTACCAACTTACATTCTTACCAACAAAGAAAGAGAGTTCCCTTTTTTCCACACCCTCTCCAGCATTTATTGTTTGTAGATTTTTTGATGATGGCCATTCTGGCTGAAGTGAGGTGACACCTCATTGTGGTTTCGATTTGCATTTCTCTAACGATTAGTGAAGTTGAGCATCTTTTCATGTGTTTGTTAGCAATCTGTACATCTTCTTTGGAGAAATGACTATTTAGGTCTTCTGCCCATTTATGGATTGGGTTGTTTGTTTTTTTGATATTGAGCTGCATGAGCTGCTTGGAAATTTTGGAGATTAATCCTTTGTCATTTGCTTCATTTGCAAATATTTTCTCCCATTCTGAGGGCTCTATGTCTTGTTTATGGTTTCCTTTGCTGTTCAAAAACTTTTAAGTTTTATTAGGTACCATGTGTTTATTTTTGTTTTTATTGCCCTTTCTCTAGGAGGTGGGTCAAAAAGGATCTTGCTGTGATATGTCATAGAGTGTTTTGTCTATGTTTTCCTCTAAGAATTTTACAGTGTCTGGCCTTATATTTAGGTCTTTAATCCATTATGAGTTTATTTTTGTGTATGCTGTTAGGGAGTGTTCTAATTTCATTCTTTTACATGTAGCTGTCCAGTTTTCCCAGCACCACTTATTGAAGAGGCTGTCTTTTCTCCATTGTATATTCTTGCCTCCTTTATCAAAAATAAGGTGACCATATGTGTGTGGCTTTATCTCTGGGCTTTCTATCCTGTTCCATTGATCTATATTTCTGTTTTTGTGCCAGTACCATACTGTCTTGCTTACTGTAGCTTTGTAGTATAGTCTGAAGTCCAGGAGCCTGATTCCTCCAGCTCCATTTTTCTTTCTCAAGATTGCTTTGGCTATTCGGGGTCTTTTGTGTTCCCATACAAATTGTGAAATTTTTTGTTCTAGTTCTCTGAAAAACGCCATTGCTAATTTGATAGTGATTGCATTGAATCTGTTGATTGCCTTGGGTAATATGGTCATTTTCACAAGATTGATTCTTCCAATCCAAGAACATGGTATCTCTCCATCTTTTAGTATCATGTTAAATTCCTTCATCAGTGTCTTATAGTTTTCTGCATACTGGTCTTTTGTCACCTTACATAGGTTTATTCTTAGGTATTTTATTCTTTTTGTTGCAATGTGAAATGGGAGTGTTTCCTTAATTGCTCTTTCAGATTTTTCATCATCAGTGTATAGGAATGCAAGGGATTTCTGTGCATTAATTTTGTATTCTGCTACTTTACCAAATTCGTTGATTAGCTCTAGTAGTTTTCTGGTAGCATCTCTAGGATTCTGTATGTGCAGTATCATGTCATCTGCAAACAGTGACAGCTTTACTTCTTCTTTTCCGATTTGTATTCCTCTTATTTCTTTTTCTTCTCTGATTGCTGTGGCTAAAACTTCTGGAAAATATGTTGAATAATAGTGGTGAGGCTGGAGAACCTTGTCTTGTTCCTGATCTTAGTGGAAATGGTTTCAGTTTTTCACCATTGAGAACAATGTTGGCTGTGGGTTTGTCATATATAGCCTTTATTATGTTGAGGTAAATTCCCTCTTTGCCTACTCTCTTGACGGTTTTTATCTAAATGGGTGTTGAATTTTGTCAGAAGCTTTTTCTGCATCCATTGAGATGATCATATGGTTTTTCTCCTTCAGTTTGTTAATATGGTGTATCACATTGATTTTTTTGTGTATATTGAAGAATCCTTGCATTCCTGGGATAAACACCACTTGATCATGGTGTATGATCCTTTTAATGTGCTGTTGGATTCTGTTTGCTAGTATTTTGTTGAGGATTTCTGCATCTATGTTCATCAGTGATATTGGCCTATAGTTTTCTTTTTCTGTGACATCATTGTCTGCTTTTGGTATCAGGGTGACAGTGGCCTCGTAGAATGAGTTTGGGAGTGTTCCTCCCTCTGCTATATTTTGGAAGAGTTTGAGAAGGATAGGTGTTAGCTCTTCTCCAAATGTTTGATAGAATTCTCCAGTGAAGCCATCTGGTCCTGGGCTTTTGTTTGTTGGAAGATTTTCAGTCACAGTTTCAATTTCAGGGCTTGTGACTGATCTGTTTATATTTTCTATTCCTTCCTGGCTCAGTCTGGTACTGTTGTGCTTTTCTAAGAATTTGTCCATTTCTTCCAGGTTGTTCATTTTATTGGCATATAGTTGGTTGTAGTAATCTCTCATGATCCTTTGTATTTCTGAAGTGTCAGTTGTTACTTCTCCTTTTTCATTTCTAAATCTATTGATTTGAGTCTTCTCCCTTTTTTTCTTGATGAGTCTAGCTAATGGTTTATCAAATTTGTTTTTCTTCTTAAAGAACCAGCTTTTAGTTTATTGATCTTTGCTATTGTTTCCTTTATTTCTTGTTCATTTATTTCTGATCTGATCTTTATGATTTCTTTCCTTCTGCTAACTTTGGGGTATTTTTGTTCTTCTTTCTCTAATTGCTTTAGGTGTAAGGTTAGGTTGTTGATTTGAGGTGATTCTTGAGGTAGGATTGTATTGCTATAAAATTCCCTCTTCAAACTGCTATTGCTGCATCCCATAGGTTTTGGGTTGTTGTGTGTTCATTGTCATTTGTTTCTAGGTATTTTTTGATTTCCTCTTTGAATCCTTCAGTGATCCCTTGGTTATTTAGTAGAGCATTGTTCAGTGCCATGTGTTTGTATTTTTTTTACAGACTTTTTCCTGTAATTGATGTCTAGTATCATAGTGTTGTGGCTGGAAAAGATACTTGATGTGATTTCAATTTTCTTAAATTTACCAAGGCTTGATTTGTGACCCAAGATATGATCTATCCTGGGGAATGTTCCATGAGCACTTCAGAAGAAAGTGTATTCTGTTGTTTTTGGATGGAATGTCCTATAAATATCAATTAAGTCCATCTTGTTTAATGTATCACTTAAAGCTTGTGCTTCCTTGCTTGTTTTCATTTTGGATGATCTGTCCATTGGTGAAAGTGGGGTGTTAAAGTCCCCTCGTGTAACTGTGCTACTGTCGATTTCCCCTTTTATGGCTCTTAGCGTTTCCTTTATGTATTGAGGTGCTCCTCTGTTGGGTGCATAAATATTTACAATTGTTATATCTTCTTCTTGGATTGATCCCTTGATCATTATATAGTGTCCTTCTTTGTCTCTTGTAATAGTTTTTATTTTAAAGTCTATTTTGTCTGATGAAAATGGCGACTGCAGCTTTCTTTTGATTTCCATTTGCATGGAATATATTTTTCCATCCCCTCACTTTCAGTCTGTATGTGTCCTTAGGTCTGAAGTGGGCCTCTTGTAGACAGCATATATATGGGTCTTATTTTTGTATCCATTCAGCCAGTCTATGTCTTTTGGTTGGAGCATTTAATCCATTTACTTTTAAGGTAATTATCAATATGTATGTTCCTATTACCATTTTCTTAATTGTTTTGGGTTTGTTATCATAGGTCTTTTCCTTCTCTTCTGTTTCCTGCCTAGAGAAGTTCCTTTAGCATTTGTTGTAAAGCTGGTTTGGTGGTGCTGAATTCTCTTAACTTTTGCTTGTCTGTAAAGGTTTTAATTTCTGCGTCAAATCTGAATGAGATCCTTGCTGGGTAGAGTAATCTTGGTTGTAGGTTTTTCCCTTTCATCACTTTAAATATGTCCTGCCATTTCCTTCTGGCTTGCAGAGTTTTTGCTGAAAGATCAGCTGTTAACCTTATGTGGATTCCCTTGTACGTTATTTGTTGTTTTTCCCTTGTTGCTTTTAATATTTTTCCTTTGTATTTAATTTTTGATAGTTTGATTAATATGTGTCTTGGTGTGTTTCTCTGTGGGTTTATCCTGTATGGTACTCTCTGTTCTTCCTGGACTGGACTATTTCCTTTCCCACGTTAGGGAGGTTTTCGACTATAATCTCTTCAAATATTTTTTCAGACTCTTTCTTTTTCTCCTCTTATTCTGGGACCCCTATAATTCGAATTTTGGTGCATTTAATGTTTTGCCAGAGGTCTCTGAGACTGTCTTTAATTCTTTTCATTCTTTTTTTCTTTATTCTGTTCCCTGGCAGTTATTTCTACCATTTTATCTTCCAGCTCACTTATCAGTTCTTCTGCCTCAGTTATTCTGTTACTGATTCCTTCTAGAGTATTTTTAATTTCAGTAATTGTGTTGTTCATCACGGTTTGTTTGCTCTTTAGGTCTTCTAGATCCTTGTTAAGTGTTTCTTGTATTTTCTCCATTCTATTTCCAAGATTTTGGATCATCTTTTCTATCATTACTCTGAATTTTCAGGTAGCTTTCCTATTTCATCTTCATTATTTGGTCTTGTAGGTTTTTGCCTTGCTCCTTTGTGTGTAAGGAACTTTTTTGTCATTTCTTTTTTTTTCTTCTTTTGATGGTTGGTGCTGTATTCCTGTCTTACTGGTTGCTTGGCCTGAGACGTCCAGCACTGGAGTTTGCAGGCAGTTGGAAAAAGCTGGGTGTTGGTGCTGAGATGAGGACCTTGGGGATGCCTCACTCTGATTGATATTCTCTGTGGTGTGAGGTTCTCTGTTAGTCCAGCTATTTGGACTCGGAGCTCTCACCACAGGACATTGGGAGTGACCTCCAGCCTGGGAACCAAGATCCTGCAAGGTTCGTGACATG
>NW_020171976.1:385860-438135 GCF_003031525.2 Neophocaena asiaeorientalis asiaeorientalis
AAACCTAAAAGGTGGGGAAAAGAGAAAAAAAAAAAAAAAAAAAAAGGAAGATAGAAAGAAAAAAAGGAGTAGTACAATATCAAAGAATAAAAAATGAAATAAAATTAGAAAGATAAAAAATATATTAGGAAAAATAAAACTATAATTGAAACAACTGCAACAAGGTAAAATTAAACCATAACAGAAGAAAGAAAAAAAAGGGCGGGGGGAACAAGCCAAAAGGAGAGATCAGTAACAAAGTATAAAGAATGAAATAAAATTAGAAAAATAAAAGATTTATTAGGAAAAATAAAAATATAAAAGAATCAACAACAATGAATCAGCAAGGTAAAACAGAACCCCAATCTAAAAGAGGAAAAAAGGAAAGAAAAAAAGAAAGCCTTGGTTATGGGGGCAAAGTTTAAGTGGGGCTGGAACTTAGGCCAGGGCAGGGTTTAGGGTGGGTCGGGACCTAGGCAGGTGGGGGGGTGATGTTTGAGCATGGGATGGTGCCTAGGCTCAGGACCCAAGCAGCCAGAAAAGGCCTTGGGGGCGGGGCCTAGGCAGGGCAACATTCAAGCATGGGGCAGGCTCTCTGCTTAGGACCTGTGCAAAAGGGGAGAGGCAGCACATGAAAAGGAGCGCCTCCGGAGTGTGGAGTTCCGGAGTTTGGAGACAGGGCACTGAGTGAGGGTGTGTGGGTGGGGTCTAGGCCCAGCGCATTGGAGGGGGTCTCAGAGGGGGTCTCTGAGTGTAGAGGTAGGGCCCTGCGTAGGTGTGCAGGGGCGGCGCTTGGGCTCTGTGCGGCAGGAGGGAGGCTCCGAGGGCAGAGGATTAGGCCCGGGAACCCAAGAGGCTTCCCGGTGCCTAAGTGGACAGGGAAAGCACTGGCTGCATTCCTTTCCATTCCTTCGTGCCCCTCCCCCGCTGGACCCTTAACTGTGGGTGGGTCCCGCTGGGTGTAGGAAGTCCTTCCCTCCCCCAGCCACCCCTCAGGGATGCCGGTCCTGTAGTTCTGGCCTTTACTTTTGCTCCCCCTTCCCCCACTTCACTCCCTCAGGACTCGGCCAGCTGCAGGGGGCCTCGAGCAGCTGCAGGGGGCCTCGGTGGGCAGAGGATCAGGCCCGGGATCTCAGCAGGCTCCTGGGGGCCCAAGTGGGCAGGGAAAACCTGGCCACACTCCCGTTTGATCCTCTGCCCTCCCAATGGTTCCCCAATTTCCCCCCTCGGGTGTGGGATCCCTTCACCTCCCCCAGCCACCCCTCAGGGGCACCAGTCCCGTCCCTCCTCCACTTCCCCTCCCCCTTCACTTCCCCCACACCCCACGTCCTACCTGTTGCTGGGGTTTCCTCCCATCCCCTTAGCTGTCTGTGGTCCCCCACCGGTGCCTGGTATGTGCCCTAGTTGTGAGGAGACGCAAATTCCACGTCCTCCCAGTATGCCATCTTGACTCTAAATCTGCCTATTTTTTTTTAATTGAGAAGAAAGAGGAGAAACATTTCTATAAAAAATGTTTTTTCACCAAGAAAAGGAGAGTATAAAAATGTTGGAGATATGATGAGGGAAAGAGTAAGTCTGTGAGCAAGCCATCTAGTGTGTGAGTGAGTGAGAAGGAGAAAATTGGAAGGAGAACTATAGGCAGAGAGAAGGAAACAGATTGAGAAACCAATTTTAAGCAGAATCAACTAAAGGAAAGTAGATTTGAAAAAAATAAGAGAGTGGCAACAGAAGGAGAAAGTCTGGTGAGAAGTGAAGAATAATAAAAATTTATAGCAATTCATGTATATGACAAATTCAACCCACATTTGAATAGAAATACCAAAAGAAACACCAAAGAAGGATCTAATGGAAGGTTCTCATCACCCACATAAAATGGAGATTCTTTTCCCTAACCTTTATTTATTTAATTTTTTTGGTTGAACTACTTTTACTCTCAAATTTCTAAAACTTACTGCCCTCTTCTGCCATTTTCTCATTTCTTTTATGATTTTTATTAAGGCTAAATAATTCATTGAAATATATACATATGTTCTCATCATAAGTATTTTCCCCTCCTCCATCCCAGGAAGGTAGTTAGACCACCATTCAAGTCATCTATATAGAAATTATCTAAAGTAGTGCACTAAGAAAATCTGCTTAGGCTTCTGTGTTTATGACAATCCAGATACCTCAGATATCATACCCACTGAAAACAAGAAAAAATTATGGAAAATAAATATTAATCCATGTAAATTCTTCCCTGATCTGCCAAGAAACTAAGAAATAGTCAGGGGCTTTCAGCAACTGTGAACCTGCGGAGATCCCACCTGGGCTGAGGACCTAAGATCTCATTGTCCTCCCAACTCTGACACTTCCCTAAAGCCCCTCAGTAAAATGATCTGATCCATTTCCCCTCTCAAAAGAAAAGAAATAGTCAGGGGCCAAAAATAAAGTCAAAGGGGGAATTCATAGAGAAAAGTACGTGCTTTCACGTGGAGGTGACTGCTGACCCATGGTGACTCTGAGCTTCTGTTTTGGTGCTATCACGGGAATAGTGGAACAAACTCTAATCTTAGTTCCTACAAGATGGGAATTGAAGAGGAGATCCTATACGAAGCTGGGATTTCAGAGGGCTATACCCTCAGTACAAGGGTGAACTGGACATAAAAGACATATTGCAGAGGAAATCTGCCTGTCTTGATGGACAGAAAGAACAAAAAGAAATCCTCCTTGATAATGTTGATGCTGACCTGGGGTCTTGGACTCTTTAATCAATATAAATTGATAAGAGGCCAAACGAGAAATTCAGGCAAGGCTTTATGGGACTCGTGCTGCGGCACGATGAAGCAAAAACAAGAAACAGGTGCCCTTGCTCGTTCCCTGAGGAAGGGTGAGCTGGTTCCTCAAAAGGGTGAGGCTGGGGGCAGATCAGGAGGTCAGGCTGGAGGGCGGCTCCAGTGATCTGCCCGCCCCCGTGGTGGTGCTGTGTGCAGGGATCACGTGCAGGACCCTTCTTTTGCTCCCGGCACCTCAGAAGTGACAACTGGTTTTTGGCCTTTTTGTATCTTATTGTTCATAATTTGCTCCAACTGTACATTCATGTATTTTTAGTCTCTTACAGTTTCTTTGTGTTCTGTTGCTCGAAGAGACATTTGTCCAGGAGCAAGCACTCCAGTAAAGGATCTAAGGTCCCAGTTCCCAGCCTGTCTCAATGTGAACCAAAAAACTGACCCTCAGAATGGTTTATAGCAAAATGCTAAAGGGGATATCAGTAATGAACTGTTGTTATTAGCTGTTTCAAAAAATCCATTATCTTTCCAAATAAAGGGAGTTATGTCAAGATTATAGAGAAGGGAGGGATATTGAAATAAAATGTTTTTGTAACTGAAATTGGAAGGGACTAAATTCAGCAACAGAGTAGTGACTGCTTGTATTCATGTGCGGGTAAAACAAAAGGAGACAGGCAGGAACTGCGCATTTTTGGAGGCACTAAAACTAATTTCATTAACAACTCCACAAAGATAGAGATTATAGGTTCTTACTCAAGGCCCAATAGAAGCAAGGATGACTGAAGAGACAGCCCATTCAATTCTGAGAAGACAAAAAGTCAACCTCTCATGATTTCTCCATGGGTTGTGTAGCTACTGAGTGCCATACAGTCTTCATTCTCTCCTATTTTAACTTCCCTAAATCTGATACTCAACAGAAAAAAAATGGCACATAGGTAGTCACACATTTAAAGAGCATCTCTGGAGTATCTGCTCTGAAGCTGGCACTGACATAAGCAAAGGCAACACAGAAATGAATGTGATATGCTCTGAGTGCGTGAGGGGCTCTGTATAGGAGGAAGAATGGAGACTGAAGCTTTAATACAGAACAGTGAAAATGACATGCGGCAGAGGTTGGGATGGCAAAGTATAGTGGAAAATAGGAGGCAGAGCAATTAGCTTTGATGGCGAGTATTAGTGGTTGTTTCTCAGCTGAATCAGAGGAAGGTGGCCTTAGGAACAGGAGTAGAAGAGTTTGTTCAGTGAGTAAGAAGAAGAGAATGATGTTCCGAGTAGGAAATGTGGCAGGGGAAACGGCACAAAGTCATGGAAGGATTTTGTGTGTTTTTGTGTAAAGATAAAATGTGTTATGGAGTAAATCACCAGCCAAGTTACATCAAGAGCAGACACTTTTCCAAACAAGAAGCAACTGGGCCACGGGTAGTGGTCTTGGTGGTGTGGTCAAGTTCTCTTCCACAGCAAGGGGTGAGATTGACCACAGCTGATTCAGGGATGTCAGTAAATGCCTGGGGATTCCGAGATACGTCTGCCTGTAAAAATTGTACTATATGTTAATTTGGGAAAATCAAGAGTGGTACTTGGGGTTGCAATGCAGTGGTGCTGAGAAATTCACTTGCTGATAACACAAACACAGGTAAAGAGGACACAAGTGATGTCACTCTTATTATGGGAGGCCACTTATTTACACATGTATACAAAAAATGTTTACATCTCAAGAAATCTGTTAAAGGCTACAAAGTAAAAACCGTACTTTTCTTACAATTTAGCTTAGGAACTAAGGTATGCATTCATTCATTGATTCATTCAGCCAATATTTTTGATCTTTTACTATGTATCAATGTCAGTCTAGGTGCTGAAGGCATAGCAGTGAAGAGGAGGACGTCACTACTCACACGGCACTTATATTCTACTGGAAGAACCAAAAACTTGCAAGTCTTGATATGATTAGCTGCAGCAGTTAAACAGATATGGTATAAAAAATGTTCCAAATATGATGTGCATCAAGGTCACTTGGAGATTTTTTTCTATACACAGAGTCCCAGGTTCCAATCACTAAACATCCTGTGATTTTAAGAAGTCTCCCTTGAGACCCTTGATATGCAGTCAGGTTTAAGAAATGATAATGCAAACCATTATCCTAGGATCTGCAGAAATTAACCAAGTGAACGCTCACTTTTGTGAGACCAGCTGTCTAGATCAACCTAACAACTGAGCCGAGCTTATGTAGGTACAAAGCAATTTAGATATATGTACAAACTGGGACTTCCCTGGTGGGCCAGTGGTTAAGACTCTGCACTTCCATTGCAGGGGGCCCGAGTTTGAGCCCTGGTCAGGGAACTAAGATCCCGTATGCCACACAGGTTAAACAAAAAAAATGCTTTAGATATATTTACAAAATATGACAGATATATATTTTGTAAATATTTATATGGAAAGAATATGTATTTTATACATGCCTGGGTATATATATACCTGTGCTTGTGCACTTGTTGCCAGAATGGGGACCCCTTTCAGGGCCCAAGAGTGGGCTCTGTCTAACACTCAGAGGAGACACACGTGCTGACAAAGCAAGAGACTTTATTGGCAAGGGGCACCCAGGCGGAGAGCAACAGGGTAGGGGAACCCAGGAGAACTGTTCAGCCACGTGGCTCACAGTCTTGGGTTTTATGGTAATGGGGTTAGTTTCCGAGTTGTCTCTGGTCAGTGTCCTTCCTGGTGGCTCACACGTCGCTCAGCCAAGATGGGTTCCAGCGAGAAGAATTCTGGGAGGTTGGTAGGACATATGGACTGGCATCTCCTCTCTCCTTTTGACCTTTCCTGAACTATTCCGGTTGGTGGTAGCTTGTTAGTTCCATGTTCCTAACAAGGACCTCCTGTTGTAAGATAACTCATGCAAGTGTTTACTGTGGGGCCTGGCCAGGGTGGGCGGTTTCGGTCAGTGGTTCCCCTAACACAGGGGTCCCCAACTCCCAGGGTCGCGGAACGGTAGCAGTCTGCGGCCTGTTAGGAACCCGGCTGCACAGCAGGAGGTGAGCATCCGGCAAGCAAGCGAAGCTTCATCTGCCACTCCCCACCACTTGCACTACCGCCTGAACCATCACCCCCACCGCCCAAGTCAGTGGAAGAATTGTCTTCCAAGAAACCAGTCCCTGGTACCAAAAAGGTTAGGGACCGCTACCACACTTGTGTATCTTTTTTGGTGTATTGTATTTGGGACTAATTAGTATTGATTCTACACAAGCACACCAACACTGCACACTTTCTGCAGTATTCTATGTAGACAGTGAAGGGTGGGATATAGCAAAGTAATTTAGAGCTGATCTGTATTAAACCTTTTAGTTTTGTTTTTGTTTTTGTTTTTTTTTTGCGGTACGCGGGCCTCTCAATGTTGTGGCCCCTCCCGTTGCGGAGCACAGGCTCCGGACGCGCAGGCTCAGCGGCCATGGCTCACCGGCCCAGCCGTTCCGTGGCATGTGGGATCCTCCCGGACCGGGGCACGAACCCGCGTCTCCTGCATCGGCAGGCGGACTCTCAACCACTGTGCCACCAGGGAAGCCCTAAACCTTTTAAATTTATTTATTTTAGCTTAGTGATACATGTCTTGCCTAAAGGGCTGTTCACCTCAAAAATCCCTTTACAAGTCATTTGGAGTTAAGCAAACATCTCAATGGCTTGTGCCATGTATTTCATTAGTTTATTCAGCAAGCATTTTCTTTCTTTTTTTTTTTTTTGTCATCCGTGGGCCTCTCAATGTTGTGGCCTCTCCCGTTGCGGAGCACAGGCTCCGGACGCGCAGGCTCAGCGGCCATGGCTCACGGGCCCAGCCGCTCCGCGGCATGTGCGATCTTCCCGGACCAGGGCATGAACCTGTGTCCCCTGCATCGGCAGGCGGACTCTCAACCATTGCACCACCAGGGAAGCCCCAGCAAGCATTTTCAATATTCACTCCGCTTAAAATAAGAACTTAAGTAATTCAGCTGCAGTAGGTCATGTTAAGACACGGTGAGTGGTGGGGTGAGGGCTGATCGCTTTCTCTCCTCTACTCCCTTTCCCAAACTCTACTCATTTATCCTAAAAGATTAACCCAATGTGTAAAAGCAGCTGTATTCTTCTTTCTTTAGGTCACTTGATAACATCATCCCCAAAGTATCTTTTTGTAAATTTAAAACTTCTACTGATTAAATTCAAACCCCCCAGAGAATACTCCAAATTGAGAAATTTAGGTAAGAAAGATAAGTTTAACTCCTTTAGAAAATAAAATGCCTTCTGCAAATTTCTTGTATTTACTTTTTAAGTTTTCTACTTACTCTATTCAGAGACTGAATTGCAAAATTTCTTCCATGACAATAGAAGAAGGATTTGTATCTGAATTGTATGATACTGGAATAGATATAGAGTATAACTTAAATATTTCCTTCATGGTTTTAGGCAGATGTTCATTTCAGAAACTCCTAATATCTCACTTTAATTAGTAAATAATTTATATAATAATATTCAAATAGGGTTTAACATTCTTAGAATAACATAACAGAAAACTCTCATTGCCTGTCTCAGTGATAATATTTCAGAAGCCTCTGTGGCATATTTATGTCTAGTAGTCAAGAAGTTGGAGGTCTATATTCCTCTTAGAAGTGATGCTGGTTGAGAGAAATAAAGAATGTGTTAATGTATTATTGCTAGTGTATGGGTTAGCAATAATATAACCATTGCTTGTAGGATAAGATCAGAAGTTGGAGACAAAACCATGACAGAAAGATGCAAGTAATATGCAAGATCAAGGAAAATCTATGTTCTTCACCATCTGCCTGTTTCTTTCTCTGTGTGAAAAACAGTGGAAAAATAACTTTCATAGGAATGATTAAAAATAACCTAAAGTATCACTTTCAAGCAGGTTTCCAGCTGAGGGAGAAGGCCCTACCTGCCTTTCACTGCTTTGTGAATCAGCGAATTTTTTCATATCTAACAGTCAAACAACTTGAATGATTGCATATTAGAAGCTAAGGAACCTTCTTACCTTCATTACAATACTGTTCGGTTCTATTCCTGCATTGCTTCATTACTTTAAAAAGATGTTCTCTTTGTTCTCTTTCTATCATAAGTGTCTCATGGGTGAAGATTCACTTCTGAAAACAATAAAAAATTCATTTGGTTCATAAAGGAAGAACTGGTTGTGAATTATATTACCAAAGCTGTTCTTGATATGCTTGTCCATTAAAATAAAACAGAATAGTTGAGAAACTCCCATTAAATCATTAAAGGAATTTTTTAAAGTTACCGTTTTAAAGGATTGATTTTATTATTGTGTTATTCAATATGCCTAAGCAATTGGTCCATTCTTCTAAGTCCTGAATAAATAACCCACTAAAAAATCATGGCCAAGTGGTTTTAAACTAGAAAGAGTAGCTGTTGAGTAATATGAAAACCAAGTGAATGAATCAGGAGTTTAAAATTTTAAAAACACTGAACAAAACATCTCATAATTTTTTCTACAACATAAGCAGAAAAAACTTCTCTAATGTCTCTCCACATGTCACAAAATACAGCAAGTATTATTATTACAGATAAAAAGTGTCAATAGAAGAATCACTCAAATATACAACAAATTTTGACTTACAAATTATTTGCTTAACAAATTACAAATTATTTTGGTTCTAAACGAAATCTTTGATATGGAACTTTATTTAACGAATCAGTCAGATGAACTGATAGTAGAAACTCCAAATTTCTACCCAAGAAGGGTTTAGGGATTAATAAGATGGTTGTAAGGGTCCTTGAAGCTGAGCTTGCAAAGCACTCTGCACTCCACCAAGAATTTGTGTGTTGTCCACATCAAAGAAGAAGAAATGGAAAGTTGGGGGTGGGGGTAGAAAGGTGTTAAAGACACAGGTGCCCCTAGTACCTGAGGTCAGGAGAGTGGAGGTGATGTAGAAGGAAATTGAAAACAATGAAGGAAAATGAAGCAATTATCTTCTCCACATACTACATAAACTATGTGGAGATATCCTTTCAGCTTTAAGCATTCATGAGAAACTGGTCCAGCCAACAGCGGTCTTTATACAAGTTAAATTCCTTGTTCAGTTTCTTAACAATTACTGCCTCTCACCTAAAAAGAGGAAATCCTCAGGGGTCATTTGAAAGAACTATCCTGGATTTGAATTCTGTTTCTCCACTTATTATCTGTACAACTTTCTTTCTTTCTTTTTGTTTTTTGTTTGTCTGAGAAGTACTTTATTCTCCTTTCCTTTTTTTTTTTAATAGATCTTTATTGGAGTTTAATTGCTTCACAATACCGTGTTAGTTTCTGTTGCACAAGCAAGTGAATCAGCCATATGCATACACACGTCCCCATATCCCCTCTCTCTTGAGCCTCCCTCCCATCCTCCCTATCCCACCCCTCTAGGTCATCGCAAAGCACCAAGCTGACCTCCCTGTGCTATGCTGCTGCTTCCCACCAGCCAACTACTTTTACATTCGGTAGTGTATATATGTCGATGCTACTCTCACTTTGCCCCAGCTTCGCCCTCCCACCCCATGTCATCAAGTCCATTCTCTATGTCTACCTCTTTATTCCTGCCCTGCAACTAGGTTCATCAGTACCATTTTTTTTTTTAGATTCCATATATATGCATTAGCATATGGTATTTGTTTTTCTCTTTCTGACTTACTTCACTCTGTATGACAGACTCTAGTGATCCACCTCACAACAAAAAACTCAATTTCATTTCTTTTTATGGCTGAGTAATATTCCATTGTAATTGTGTGCCACATCTTCTTAATCCATTCATCTGCTGATGGACATTTAGGTTGGTTCCATGTCCTGGCTATTGTAAATTGTGCTGCAATGAACACTGTGGTGCATGTCTCTTTTTGAATTATGGTTTTCTCAGGGTATATGCCCAGTAGTGGGATTGCTGAGTCATACAGTAATTCTATTTTTAGTTTTTTAAGGAACCTCCATACTGTTTTCCATAGTGGTTGTATCAATTTACATTCCCACTGACAGTGAGGGAGGGTTCCCTTTTCTCCACACCCTCTCCAGCATTTATTGTTTGTAGATTTTTTAATGATGGCCATTCTGACCAGTGCGAGGTGATACCTCATTGTGGTTTTGATTTGCGTTTCTCTAACGAAGAGTGATGTTGAGCATTCTTTCATGTGTTTGTTGGCAATCTGTATATATTCTTTGGATAAATGTCTAGGTCTTCCGCCCATTTTTGGATGGTTTTTTTTTTGTGTTTGTTTTTGGAGCTCTATGAGCTGCTTGTATATTTTGGAGATTAATCCTTTGTCAGTTGCTTAATTTGCAAATATTTTCTCCCATTCTGAGGGTTATCTTTTCATCTTGTTTATGATTTCCTTTGCTGTGCAAAAGCTTTTAAGTTTCATTAGGCCCCATTTGTTTATTTTGGTCTTTATTTCTGTTACTCTAGGAGGTGGGTCAAAAAAGATCTTGCTGTGGTTTATGTCAAAGAGTGTTTTTCCTCTAAAAGTTTTATAGTGTGTGGTCTTACATTTAAGTCTTTAATCCATTTGGAGTTTATTTTTGTGTATGGTGTTAGGGAGTGTTCTAATTTCATTCTGTTACATGTAGCTGTCCACTTTTCCCAGCACCACTTACTGAAGAGGCTGTCTTTTCTCCACAGTATGTTCTTGCCTCCTTTGTCGTAAATTAGGTGTCCATATGTGCATGGGTTTACCTCTGGGCATTCTATCCTATACCACTGACCTATAGTTCTGTTTTTGTGCCAGTACCATACTGCCTTGATTACTGTAGCTTTGTCGTATAGTTTGAAGTCAGGGAGCCTGATTCCTCCAACTCTGTTTTTCTTTCTCAAGATTGCTTTGGCTCTTCAGGGTCTTTTGTGTTTCCATACGAAATGTAAGATTTTTTCTTCTAATTCTGTGAAGAATGCCATGGGTAGTTTGATAGGTATTGCATTGAAACTGTAGATTGCTTTGGGTAGTATAGTCATTTTCACAATATTGATTCTTCCAATCCAAGAACATGGTTTATTTCTCCATCTGTTTATGTCATCTTTGATTTCTTTCATCAGTGTTTTATAGTTTTCTGAGTACAAGTCTTTCTCCTCCTTAGGCAGGTTTATTCGTAGGTATTTTATTCTTTTTGTTGCAATGGTAGATGGAAGTGTTTCCTTAATTTCTCTTTCTGATTTTTCATTGTTGGTGTATAGGACTGGCAGAGACTTCTGCGCGTTAATTTTGTATCCTGCTACTTTACCAAATTCATTGATTAGCTCTAGCAGTTTTCCAGTAGCATCTTTAGGATTCTCTATGTATAGTATCATGTTATCTAAAAACAGTGACAGCTTTACTTCCTCTTTTCCAATTTGGATTCCTTTTATTTCTTTTCTTTTCTGATTTCTTTGGCTAAAACTTCCAAAACAATGTTGAAAAATAGTGGTGAGAGTGGGCAACCTTGTCTTGTTCCTAATCTTAATGGAAATGCTTTCAGTTTTTCACCACTGAGTATGGTGCTTGCTGTGGGTTTGTCATAGATGGCCTTTATTATGTTAAGGTAGGTTCCCTCTATGCCCATATTCTGGAGAATTTTTTTTTATCAGAAATGGGTGTTGAAATTTGTCAAAAGCTTTTTCTGCATCTGTTGAGATGATGAAATGGTTTTTGTTCCTTAATTTGTTAATGTGGTGTATCAAATTGATTGTTTTGCATATATTGAAGAATCCTTGCATCCCTGGGATAAATCCCACTTGATCATGGTGTATGATCCTTTTAATGTGTTGTTGGATTCTGTTTCCAAGTATTTTGTTGAGGATTTTTGCGTCTATGTTCATCAGTGATATTGGTCTATAATTTTCTTTTTTTGTGGTATCTTTTTCTGATTTTGGTATCAGGGTGATGGTGGCTTTGTAGAGTGAATTTTGGAGTGTTTCTCCCTCTGCAATTTTTGGAAGAGTTTTGAGAAGGATCAGTGTTAGCTCTTCTCTAAATGTTTGACAGAATTCAACTGTGAAGCCATCTGGTCCTGGGCTTTTGTTTGTTGGAAGATTTTTTGTGTGTGTGTGGTACGTGGGCCTCTTACTGTTGTGGCCTAGTCCATGTATTTGTCCCCTCATGGTTGTTAGCATTTGTCTTATGTATTGAGGTGCTCCTATGTTGGGTGCACAAACATTTATAACGGTTATGTCTTCTTGGATTGATCCATTGATCATTATGTAGTGTCCTTCCTTATCTCTTGTAACAGTCTATTTTTTTTTTTTTTTTTTTTTTTTTACTATTTTATCTGATATGAGTATGGCTACTCCAGCCTTCTTTTGATTTCCATTTGCATGGAATATCTGTTTCCATCCCTTCACTTTCAGTCTGTATGTGTCCCTAGGTCTGAAGTGGGTCTCTTGTAGACAGTATACATATGGGTCTTGTTTTTGTATCCATTTAGTCAGTCTGTGTCTTTTGGTTGGGGCATTTAATCCATTTACGTTCAAGGTATTATTGATATGTATGTTCCTATTACCATTTTCTTAATTGTTTTGGGTTTGTTTGTATGTGTCTTTTTCTTCTCTTTTTTTTCCTGCTTAGAGAAGTTACTTTAGCATTTGTTGTAAAGCTGGTGTGGTGCTGCTGAATTCTCTTAGCTTTTGCTTGTCTTAAAAGCTTTTGACTTCTCCATCAAATCTGAATGAGATCCTTGCTGGGTAGAGTAATCTAGGTTGTAGGTTTTTCTCTTTCGTCACTTTAAGTATATCCTACCACTCCCTTCTGGCCTGCAGAATTTCCACTGAAAAATCAGCTGATAACCTTAGGGGATTCCTCTGTATGTTATTTTTTGTTTTTCCCTTGCTGCTTTTAATATTTTTTCTTTGAATTTATTTTTTGTTAGTTTGATTAATATGTGTCTTGGTGTGTTTTTCCTAGGGCTTATTCTGTATGGGAGTCTCTGTGCTTCCTGGACTTGGGTGACTATTTCCTTTCCCATGTTAGGGAAGTTTTCCACTATAATCTCTTCAAATATTTTCTCAGTCCCCTTCTTTTTCTCTTCTTCTTCTGGGACCCCTATAATTCGAATGTTGGTGTGTTTAATGTTGTCCCAGAGGTCTCTGAGATTGTCTTCAATTCTTTTCATTCTGCTCCTCGGCAGTTATTTCCACCATTTTGTCTTCCAGCTCACTTATTCATTCTTCTGCCTCCGTTATTCTGCTATTGATTCCTTCTAGTGTATTTTTCATTTCAGTTATTGTGTTGTTCATCTCTGTTTGTTTGTGCTTTAGTTCTTCTAGATCTTTGTTAAACATTTCTTGTATTTTCTCAATCCATGCTTCCATTCTATTTCCGAGATTCTGGATCATCTTTACTGTCATTACTCTGAATACTTTTTCAGGTAGATTGCCTATTTCGTCCTCATTTATTTCGTCTTATAGGTTTTTACCTTGCTCCTTCATCTGTTAAATATTTTTTTGCCATCTCTTTTTTTTTTTTTTTTTTTTTTTATGAGTAGGATTGTGTTCCTGTCTTACTGGTTTTTGGCCTGAGGTTTCCAACACTGGAGTTTATAGGCTATTGGGTAGAGTTGAGTTGTGGTGCTGAGATGAGGAACTCTGTGAGACCTCACTTCAATGAATATTCTCTGGGGTCTGAGGTTCTCTGTTAGCCCAGTGGTTCGAACTCAGAGCTCCCACCACAGGAGCTTCCACCCAACCCCAGGCTAGTGAATCAAGATCCTGCAACCTGTGTGGGGTGGCAAAAAAAAAAAAAAAAGAACAATAACAAAGTAAAAAATAAAATTAGACTAGAAAACTAACAGATATGTTAGAAAGAATGTAAAGATAAAAATATAGATGCATCAACAACTGGAAGGTATATCATTACCAGGATAGTAAAAAGGAGGAGAGAAAAGAAAAAAAAAAAGGTGGAGGGGGAATCCTTGGCTGTGGAGAACGGGCCTAAGCAAGGGCAAGTTTTGGGTGGTGGGTGGGGCCAATGCTCAGGACCCAAAGGGCTGGGAAAGGCCCTGGGGGCTATGAGGGGTGGGGCTTAGGGTCAAGGAACTGAAGGGGCCCAGGCATGCCTCCCACCCCTGGTCTCAGAGGGCAGGGGACCACACCTGGGAGCCCAGCATGCTTCCTGGGCTTGAGTGGGTGGGGCAAATGCCCTCCTCTCCTTTCCTGCTCCTCTGGTCTGGGGTCTGGAAGGGCCCCTCCTGCCTGCCTCTCCTTATCCCCCTGGCCTCCATCTTATACCCCCAGGACCCATGCAGCCTGGAGGGGGAATGATGGGCCTTGGAGGATAGGGGACCGGCCTGGGAGCTCAGCAGGCTCCCTGGCCCAAGTGGGCCAGGCAACTGCCCTCCACTCCTTTCCCACTCTTCCCGGAGAGTCCCTCCCACCTGCCTCTCCTGATCTCTCTGGCCTCAGGGGCACTGATCTTGTCTGGCCTCCACTTCTCCTCCCCCTTCGGTCCCCTTACGTCCTACTGGTTCACTGTGGGGTTCCTCCTGTCTCCTTGGTGGTCAGAGACCCCCATCAGCGGCCAGCAGGTACCCTAGTTGTGGGGAGATGCCTCCATGTCTTCCCACGCTGCCATCTTGACTCCTCCCCTATCTGTGCAATTTTGAACAAGTTACTTGATCTCTCTCAGACACTTTCTCTTTATCTTTAATTTAGAGATTTTTAATAGTCAGCCGCTAAAACGGTGCATGGTACACAATAGGCACACAATAAATATGGATGAATGGATAAGTGAATGAGTGTTTACCTAGCCTGGGTTATATAAGAGCTAAATAAGAATGTATATAAAATGCCTGACAACCTGCAAGGAGGCAAAAAGACTGATTTTTTTTCTCCTTCTCCCACACCTTCCACTCCCCACCACTGCAACCTCTCTCTTATTCTTTAATGGATCAAAGTAAAAGAAGTTGGGCTGCCCTGGTGGCGCAGTGGTTGAGAATCTGCCTGCCAATGCAGCGGACACAGGTTCAAGCCCTGGTCTGGGAAGATCCCACATGCCGCAGAGCAACTAGGCCTGTGAGCCACAAGTACTGAGCCTGCGCATCTGGAGCTTGTGCTCTGCAACAAGAGAGGCCGCGACAGTGAGATGCCCGTGCACCGCGATGAAGAGTGGCCCCCGTTCGCCACAACTAGAGAAAGCCCATGCACAGAAACGAAGACCCAACACCGTCAAAAATAAATAAATAAGTAAAATTTTTAAAAAAATCAATTGTGTAAGGCAAATCTCTACTTATTTTAGCTCCTAGAGAACAGGCAACCGAGGGAAGTGGGAAGAGAAGAGACGGTGATAGAAAATCAGGAGATTCCTTTCCTTTCCTCCCTAAGTATCTCCCCATATGGAAGCAGCAAGCACAGCCATGGGCAGAGCTGCTGTCAGAAGCTTCCTTGGAGCCCAGCCTGTCTCAAACTCTCTTGGCAAACACTTACCAGAGGTTTGAATCCAGGATTCACCTATACCAAGGCCCACACTTAGGCATGTACCGTGACCAGTGATGAGGCTGTGACTTTGTTGGTAAGGCCAGGAAGTAAGCTAGCAGTGGTGAACTCCTGGCTCTAGGCTTCCCTGCTCCAGCCACTCTCAAGGGTGACACCCCACGGGACCCTTAAGCCCTAAAAAATCCATTCACAGATGACTCAAGCCCCTCCACAACACTTAAATCACAGGAGTACTCCTGGCCCCAGGTGACCATTAGAGACAGGCTGCTGGGAATGCCTAACTGCACCTGGCAGGATTCTGTAGTCTCTTGATAGATATTGGGCTTGCTAACGTCCTCGGAAAACCTAGTTTGAAATACATAATTATGTACCAGAGTATTTTGGCACTGTCACCAACCTTGTCTTTTCTACTGCAGCAGAATTGTATAAACCAAGAATTAAGACTATTTTAAAATATTGGTAATTCATATCCTCCTTGACAATAGAAGGGATTAAATTCAGGTAATCAGAACCATAACCTCTTTATCAAAGACACTGTCACCTAAAGATGACACAGAGCAAAAACTGACAAAAGGTATTTTCTTTCTTTTCATGGAAATTGATAAAACAGTCTAACTCGCTTCTCCACCTTTATTAAATTCACCCCCGTGAAAGTTAGGTTTTAGTTCTAGTTCCTTACCGTGGGTCAGAACTCAAAAAGAAAACTCAGCACTAAAGATTCTTGTGTCTCTGTAATACCATGAGTAGTATATTCTATATTGGCTGCAAGCCTATTCTAAGCATACATCAAAATAATACAAATAAAAGACGACACTTCTTTACTGGAATGGGGAGTGAGCAAGATCTGAGAGAAAGATAACTCAATATTTGAGGAAAATATTTAGCAATGAACAATATAAGACTGTAGAAAATGAAAACACAAACAAACAAAAATGTATCTTCTGTATTCCAATCCCCTTTTCCTAATTCTTTTTGTCAAACTGTTTTCTTCTCCCTCTTCCATTACATCTGTAAGTGGTTAACTGTGTTTAATCTTCTCAGAAAAACTTTGGAACAGGAGGTAAGATGCTAACATCCCCAGGATCACTTACGTGTAAACTTGTTGAAAATGGAGATGTAAAATATGTGCTCCTTAAGTTTGTTTTTCAGACCAGCGGTTTAGCCCCCCAAAAGCTTTCACATCAGACAAACTTCAGTTTTAACCATCCATTTCCCCTCACTAGTTGTGTGGCCTTGGAAAATTTAAACTTTCTGACCTTCAACTCACCTTCTGGAAAAAAGATATGGGGAAAAATAGTGTTCTGTGAGTTTAAACTTAATATGTGTCTGGGGCTATGGAGAAAATATTTTTATATTTCAGCACAGTTAGGATTTTTTGAGCAAATTTTACTCACACTTGGCCTTGGCTAAAAGCAACCCTTGGAGCTTAATTTATAGCTGACTTACACAATGAGAGAACTCCAGAGCAAGAGACTGGAGACACCCCTGGGTTATAAAGCTGGAGACCCTGGTCTTATATTTCCTCTGGAGAGATTTATTTATATTCCAACAGATTAAAGTAAGCACTCAGGATCCTTCCCATTATGTTTCCAAGGAGACTCTCTCAGGAGACAGGGGACATATGTAAGAACCCATGTTCATTTTTTGAGGATTTCTTGCTTAAAATACACTTCTTATGTACAGAGATTTAATCTATCTGGTTCTTATTATATCACCCTAAGTGTAAGAATTGGGGCACAGGGGAACCATGTGGTTGTTGTTTGCTGTAAATAAGTGAATAATAATATGCTCTGCTCCAGAAACTTCATGTATGTATTCAGGATAATATCAATAAATATGGAATTTTTTAAACTTTACAAAACATAAATTATCTAAAAGAGCCCTTGACATGTAGTAGGTACTTAATAAATGGTAATTATTTTTTCAACTTGACTTTAAAATGTTTTTTAACCACACAGACTTGTCTGAAATGTGTAGTTTCTTTTTTGTTTCCCAGTCAGGATTCCAATATTAGATTTATAGGTAACTCTCATATTAATAAAATCTGACAGTCATAAAACCAAAGCTGAAACACGATAAATTAGGAGCAATTGTTCATATTACAAATAGACTTTTCACTTCCTAAGAGAAACCTGGCATGAGTGGAGGTCATTCTTAGAAGTTAATAAAATTTCAGTTTTTATTTAAAATGTCCAACATTAAAATATTCCCTTTTAGACATCCAAACTTGTAATGTATTTGGAGATGATTAGCCACAGAAGCTCCAAGGAACAACAGAAACTATATGAACTACATGTACTTTTTGTTATACTAGTAGTGATGGTGGTGTATTAATCAAATACTAGTAATAATAACTATAGCAAAAACACCAATAATTAACGTTTATTAGGCACCTAATATATGCCACACACTGCTAGTTTATATGTTTTCTTTTATGTAGGACTCAACGGCAAGCTTTTCAGTTACATGTCCTCTATTTTGCAAATGAGGGAGATGAATTTTAATGAAGTGAAGAATGAATGAATCTCTGTCCAAGATTATATAGCCATTAAGTAGCAGAGATTTTAACACAGAACTCTCTGAGGCACAGACCACACACATCACTGCTATGTGGCCTCCCAAGGGGATAATCCAGATAGAAATTTTGGTAATATTGGGGCAAAAGAGGCTGTTAGGTAGAGCTGTAGTAGGCACAGGACTCTGGTTTCCTGACATCATCTTTAAAACTAAACAATCATAGAAAGACTTACAATTACTGTAAATTATCAGAAAGAGAAAGGAAATAATCAGAATCAAAGATGGATGGTTTATGATACTTCTGAGAGAAACTCCAACTAACAGGTTAGTTACATGGGCACATGCACATGCTGAGACATAAACATGCACACAAACCCAGCCTCATACACTTTTACACACAGGTACACATATGTACACACATACACACGAGTACCCATATGTACACACACATATACTCACTCAGGTACCTAACATCTGGATTTAAAAGGGAAAAAAACTTTCATGCCCATAAATAAAAGCAGTATCCTGTTTCAGATTCTCTTTAGGATCTAAATATAGTTTTAAATTTTCCCTTTATAATTCTAAGCATCTGGCCGAAGAACACCTGCCCTCAGCTCTGGTATTTGTGATCTATGTGAATAATTTCAGTTGCTAAGTGGACACTTCTGATTTCCAGTGATAGTCCAGCTCATCCCACACTTTGAAATGATGAAGAGTGTGAGCTCTTCTGCCTTGGTTGGCTAGATGTGGGGCCAGCAGTAGATGAAGGTCCCATAGATACGAATTCCTCTCAAGGTAGGACCACTCTAAGCCAAAAGGACCTTATCAGATGGTTTCCCAAATTACAGATAAATGAGAATAAACCATTTAAAGAACTGTGTTCTAAGAAAGGAGCTGTGTGAGGTTCAAAAGACAGAAGAATAAGAAGGCAAGACGTTAAAAAAAAAACTGGTTAGCTTACCTGAGTATCTTATCTAGAACCATCCATTTCAAATCCTGACATTAATTTCAGTATACTCAATCAAAGACAGCAGAAAAATAGTCAGAAAGGAGCTAAAGACCATTTAATTACATCTAAACCGATGCTTTGCGAGTAACAACTTCGCAAAGTTAGTAAGATATCATAAAAAAACTCTGCTTTTGTACAAATTTATTAGTGCATGAGTGGTAAAGATTTATAATCCAAAAGATGATACAAAAAGCAACCTGCAGGCTTCCCTGGTGGTGCAGTGGTTGAGAGTCCGCCTGCCGATGCAGGGGACACAGCTTCGTGCCCCGGTCCGGGAAGATCCCACATGCCACAGAGTGGCTGGGCCCGTGAGCCATGGCCGCTGAGCCTGCGCGTTCGGAGCCTGTGCTCCGCAACGGGAGAGGCCACAACAGTGAGAGGCCCACGTACTGCAAAAAAAAAAAGCAATCTGCATATCTGCCCTATGCATGTAAAAATGCATTTGTGAAGATAATATTCTTACCAAAAATGGAAGAAGGTGTGAGTCCAAGAACTAATTGTTCTCCAATTCCAGCTCAATTGAGAAAAATCCAGTCCTCTGGCCAATCTTGATAATTGCTTATTTGTCTTGCATTCAGCTTTCTCCCAGAACTGGCTCATATGCGTATCTCTGATCTCCAGAAAAACAGAAATACAAACTGGAAAGAACCATGCAAGTTCATCTCCAGTGCATGGCTAATATCTGAACTATCAGCTCAGTCCAGGAGAGCAGAGCATGTTTCTCCCCTTCGCACATTTTCACAAGGCTTGTTACAAGAGGCTAGCTACTAATCATGAAATGCCTAATGTGGCTGGAGACATCACATAGATGCCTTCAAATCCTTGCCACAGCCCGATGAGACAGGGACTAGGATCGTTCATCATAGGGAGGAAACTGAGATGGGGTTAATTGCCCAACAGTTTTCATTAGAGTGGGAGAACTTGTATTTGAAGACAACACTCTTCATTCCATTCAAGTTCCTTGGAATCTTGTAATTTTAAATACAACAAAAATGTTCATCTAAATAATAAACAGCAGCTAGAGCCTCCCAGGTTTTCTCAAATGAGTCTCTTTTTCAGAACATTCCAAAATAACCTCAATGGCTTGATGCTTATTTAAACAGCAAGATGCTTCAGTAAAAGAAGCTAATGCTGCCAAGTAGAGTCAGGTTTTCTCCAGAGCTTCTAGGTGAAGACAAATAAAGCTCTCAGAAGCATTACAGGTAATGAAAATCATCAACAATTTCCTGCCTCTACTGTCTCTTGTTAATACTTTTGTCGTGCAGATTGCCCTAATTTGATTGTGGGATTCCCGTGTCCCCCCCCCCCTTGTTGCCCAGAACTATAAACACAATGGGATGTAATAAAGTGGTATTCTGGGTCTTTTATTGTCATTATTATTCTCATTTAGCTTTGGAAATTAGATTTGACTTTACTGGTTAAGAGCAGAGCTCTCCATCTTTTCACATAAGGTGTGCCAGTCAGAAATTCCCTGCCATGCCCATCCTATTCATCAGTTTTGCAAAGGTGCCCTAGAGAAAGAGCCATGGCAAGCAGAGAAACACCTGTAAAATGCATTAAAAACTCTTCTGAGAATGATGTTTCTCTAGGACTGAGCCACATTTACTAGGTGACAAACACACCCTTCTGGGCATTCATTTAATAGGTAAAGTATGTCCAGACGCTCAATATTCTCCCACAACCCTCACTAACTGTACCTCCCACTTGGACATTTTTAAATTTTAAACAGACAATGTCAGAATTAGCTGAATGGTCCTAGTCCTAAGGAAAGGGCCAATGTTGGGTACTTGAAAAGCAGTAAGGCATCCCCAATAGATATATAATCCACTGTTGAGCCAGGCATCCTAAATTTAATTTGGGTTTGTCCTGAATTAGCTAAATATTTTATTTAAGTTACTAAGCCCCTACTTAATTCTCTCCTGTCCAAAAGTGCTTATAATACTTCATAAGGTGATTGTGAGTATAAATTAGATAATGTCTTTAGAGTACTTAGTATAATGCTTGTTACTTAGTGAGAATTTAGAAAAGTGTTTGGTTGGTAAGTATATGTTTGTATCTGTATATAAAATTCAGAAACATTAGCAAAATGAAAAAGGATTTCTTTGCCACCAAAACTAAGAGTTATATGGCCAAGTAAGTTTTAAAAATATAGGTTTAAACAATGTGAAACAGATTTCTTTACTGAAGATTTCCCAAAACTTGTATTATGCTGACATGTATTAGGAACCCACTAGAGAAAGCTGTAATTAAAAACAAAAGAAAAAAAAAAACAACGGAGTTTCACGGATGCCAACCAGTCAGCTGAAAAGAGACACACAAGTATTAAATCAACACTCAAAAAAACTGTCACTAGAGGACTTTAAGGGAGGTCAAGCTAATTTCCACCTCAATCTGAAGGAAAAAACACCAAAGGCTAGCAGAACACACTCATGAGAAAGAAGACACAACAGATTCAGAGAAAAGTGTTCTAAAGTATATCACCTAAATTAAAGCTGTCAATGCCCTGCATAATTCCACAACCCCTTTGGAAACAGCTAGTACAGAGATGTGTGACAGAGACTCCAATGTTGAGAAGTGTCTGGAATGTGTCAGTGTACACTTGGGCTCACTTTTCTCACTTAGGAACCTGACTTTCCAAATCTACTGGTGATGATGCTGTGAGGATTAAATAAGACTGAGTCTTTTTAAAAAACACCAAACTATTAGACATTGTTATATTGAATGTAAGATGGGACCACTTAGTAAGGAACAGGTGAAGATAAGGTCAGGACTTACTACCGAATCTATTGAAATAATGAAATGGGACCTTGCTACTCAAAGTGTGGTCCATGGACCAGAAGTATCAGAGAACTTGCTAGAAATGTATCTAGACTTATTGAAACATAATCTGCATTAAAAAAAAAGATAGCTAGGTGATCTGGATACACATTACACTCTGAGAATTATTTGTACAGTAGCTTTATAGAAGGAAGCACTGAAAACTTGGCAGAAGCTGACCATAAGAAAATAAAGCTAAAAATAAAACATGGTGTTAAAAAGAAATAACAGGCCCAAAATGGAGTCACTTATGCTAAGCCCCACATGAGCAAACCAAGGCTTAATACCTAACCTAACTGCTGTTTCAGCCCATGCCAGGAATGTAACCTTTAACCAGTCAACTCGGAATTACCCAGTCAGCACTAGTGAGGTAATCTACCCAATAGACTCCTCCCATTCCCCTTAGGAGAGTGACCTTGCCTAAAACAACGCATTCTTTGCTAATAATTTGCTTTTACACTCCCTTTCTGCTTTTAAAAGCCTTTCTTTTCCTTCAGCTTGGTGGAGAGCCCCTTTCTATTTGCTAGATGGGATGCTGCCCCATTCACGAATCATTTAATAAAGTCAAGTTGATCTTTAAATTTATTCAGTTGAATTTTTGTTGTTAACAGATTTGGTAGCAGTGATGGGATCCAAAGGGAACTTTTGATGGCATTTGGGGACAACAAGAAACACAGGTGTGGTACCCCCAACTCCTTCTTGAGTTCACTGTCTTTCTTATGATTTTCAAGGGCCATGGGTAAGTTCCTCTGGGTTCCGAGCTCCACCCTGTTGTGTTGAGCTTCCGATCTAATTGTCTTTCCAGTTCAGGGCTTAGAGGGTCAGCTTGAGCTGGCAGACAGGTCCATCTGGAATCTGAGTCCTGAGCCTTTGGTTCAGTCAGATTGGAACTTCCCCAGTTCCAGTCTACAGTCCTGGAGTCTGCTGGTTTAGTCCATGCTGGAAATTGCTGGTGGTGTGCACAGTCTTCTCTTGTCCAGTCCCCTAACATCTCTTGGTTATTGCTGGTTGTTAAGGTGCATGTATCTTTGTCTTGATTTGTCTAGATAAGGACTATTGTTAATGGAAATCTTGGAGAAAAAAAAAGCTACAAAAATTGGTGGGCACTGGTTGAATATTTGAGTTGTTAAAGCACTCACTGCTTAAAATAAGTTGGTCATGAAACAAGTTAGATTGATATTAGGTCACCCGCTAACCTCAAGAAAATTTCCATGTGAGGGACTTCCCTGGTGGCGCAGTGGTTAAGAATCCACTTGCCAATGCAGGGGACATGGGTTCGATCCCTGGTCCGGGAAGATTCCACATGCTGTGGAGCAACTAAGCCTGTGCACCACAACTACTGAGCCTGTGCTCTAGAGCCTGCAAACCACAACTACTGAGCCCACGTGCCGCAACTACCAAAGCCTGTGTGCTCTAGGGCCCACGTGCCGAAACAAGAGAGGCCACCGCAATGAAGAGTAGCCCCCACTCACCGCAACTAGAGAAAGCCCATGTGAAGCAACGAGGACCTAACATAGCCAAAAAATAAGTAAATAAAATTAAAAAAAAAAAAAAGAAAATTTCCATGCGACGTAAACTGTAAAACATCACACAATTCCCAACTGTGTGGCACAACACTTTTAGGTATTAATGTGGCTCTGAGAGACCCAAAGGCTTAGCTAAAAATAATTATAATAATAATAAAATTAAAATGGGATCCTCAAAGTCCAAAATGTTAAGTGTGCCACCTTCTGGCACACCTGCTTATTTTATATCTATGAACTGCAGTCCCCAAAGCTATAAATATCTACAAACATGGCCAAGTCCTACCAAAGACAACCTAGAACCAACGGCCATTATGGGAAACATACCAAATAGACAAGATTATTAACTTAACAAGTGCATTTGAAAGTATGGGTTTCCATATCAAACGGAATGGAATACCTATTTTAACTGGTAATAGGAATTTTCAAAAGGAAGATTCTTGAAATAGCTTTATTAAAAAAAACGTGTTGCACAAGGCTAATGAAAATTTAAAACACAAGATCGTAAACAAAAGTGCAGGAAACCATTAGCTCTACAGCTACAAGTGCTCCAAGGCCAGACACCTAAAATAACACCTCAGCTCCCCACATTGCACTCTCCTGGGGGTTTATCAGTAAGATCCCTGCTGGCCCAGGGATCAATGTCTCAGTTATTATCAGCTGGGACACAGGAAAAGAGTTTGTTCTCAAAGGGCTTATGCCAATTTTTTAACATCAAACACACATGGCCCTCATATCTACCCTCAAATGAGAACCCTCCTATTGGCCCCTTCCAGAGGTGATAAAACTCTGAGGGATTTTCTGGTAAATTGTTATCTTATTCCCTTAAACAGCTAAGGTAAACTAAAAATTAATGAAGAACCTTGCCAAATTCTGGACACTGGAGCTACACCCCCTACCTTAAACCTCACTTGCCTGGAGCTTGCAGATGGGATCCTCAGAAAACTGGCAGAAGCCAGCTAAGGGTAAGACGTCTTGCCAGAATCAGCTCTCCTGTATCTCTGTGTCTGTAGTACCCAGTAGAAAGAAGAAAAAATATCTTTTGTACCCTCTTTGGGAATGCCTCTTTAGTCCAATGGGTTGTTCAGTACTGCCAGAAGTATTTACTGTCTGTCCCAGCTAAAAAACTACAAAGTAGCTCTGTGGTCAGAAATTGGCCAAATTGCAAAGCCTGATAGAAACATTTTTTAAAGCCTTCTCCCTTAAACGAAAATAAAACTACATACCCAGAGGGAAAAAGAAACCTTTTAAAGACCCTGTAAAAGGATTTATGGGTGGATCAACCTTCGGTATCATTTAAGTTGCAAGCCAATTCCTTGAGGGATTGAGAGAAGCAGTCCTTAAAAATCTTTGCAAAACTAGAACTGCAGCTCTAGAGGCAATTCAAAGCCCACCTGTTCCTTTTTACCAACCCCCCCCCCCCAAACCTCCTCTATTTATCTTAAAAGACTTACAACTTGCATTCTTTCCTTGTCCTTTTGAGATGTAAATGTTAAAGTACTAACTTCAAGGAAGTAATTCTTATCAATAAAAGAAAAGGAAGGTGGGGGAAAGGTCATTTGGAACTTGGGCAAATGAGATATCTTAAGTGTACTGAAGCTATGAGGTCTCTGCATGCATCTATCTATATAGTCACATGTGTCTCCATATATGTGTTGTAGATGTGTGGTATATTCTACCTGCTCATGGTATTGCCAAAATTAATCTGTAGAAGTATTTAACTGGCCTAAAGAAAATTAAATGCTTATATGAATTACATATTCATAAAATTCTTAGAAATATAATTAAAACATACCCAAATACTTTTCAGGTTCACATGATCTGAGATAAGCTTTAGTAAATAAAAGCTAGCTTGTTTGTTGATTAAATTAAATAGACATGTCTTTAGAGTTATCAACATTAGAAATAATTCAGACATACAACTTTCATTCTACCTAGGCTTACTAAAAGTCAAATAAATTCATGTCATTGCTTACAAAATTTGTGAGCCAAACAAAACAAAAACTTGGGATGATTGCTGACCTTGTCTAATGGCTCATGAAGTTTTTGTGGGAAATACAAATGTTACTGTTAAGAAGAAGTAAACTGAATAGATGTAGGTAGGGTAAAGAGTTTTCAGGTGAACTTTTCAGATAGTTTCCCCAAATTTTTTCGATAACCTGTAATCTTAAAGTTTTGCTAAGTTAAGTTAAATGATGGATAGTCATTAAACATATAGACCATTTCGAAATGAGATATTCATTACTCAGCACAGGTTTATCTACTTTTGGCTTCCTTTTACAGAGAAACGGAAAGATATTTGGATCTATTATTAAACATTTTTTGTGGCACACTGAAAAATTAGTTACGAGAAAGAATACATTTCTAGATATTATAAAAAGTATAAGTCTGACAATCCACAGAATGCTACTGTAAGCACACTTTTTTTTTTAAAGGTTGTAGAAGGTTTGTGGAAAAGGAATCTTTGGAAAAAAATTTTAATGTCTGCCCACATTAAAGCTGGCTAAACTGGCTAAGATTAGACTGAATTTAATTAAGTGAATTTTAATATCAAATAAGCTGATGCAAAATTAGAATTTGATTTTCTCTCTTTTAAAAGGCCAAAGGTTTCTTAAACTATTGGTCCATTCTTGATAAGAGACTGTAAAAGGTTTTTCTTTAAGTAATCTACCTAGTAAACAAAGATTTTGTTTCTTGTCAAAATAACTTCCTATGTCTTTTTCATCAGGTCTCTGATTTCTTCAGAAAGGTGAGTCTTGTCTATTAAAAGAGCTTAGGTTTTCTTTTTTACAACTATTTAACTGTCTGCATTTTCCTTCAAAGTCTTAATTGTCTCTGTGGTTAAATGAACAAGTAAGTATTATTTCACAGTGACCCATGATCCTATTTGACCGATAAAATCTTTAAAACCTTTTGATGTTTTTGATAAATTTTCCAAAAATCAAATTCTAAGTGAAGTCTTTTTGAGCTCAGACTAACTTTGGGATTTTCCAGAGGGCTCCTGGAACATCTCAAAAGATTTGTTTCTTTCTCCTTATAAAAAGGGAGATGTTAGACTAATTTGGCTTATTTGATTATATGGGAAGCACTGTCAAATAAGAAATCATACCAAGCCTTTTTTTATGGTGTATTTGTATAGTTTTATGTTATAAGTGCTCCAGAAATTATATAGAGTTCCTAAACTCTGACACGTCCTGGTATAATGTTATCATCATAATTTTAGTCACTATTTAAAAATGTTGTGTGTCACAAAAATAACCAATTTTCCTTATCAATTCCATTAAAATGAACTCTCATCAAATCTTGAACAATGGGCATTTAAAGAACCCTTTTGTCATTTACAGACAGCTACTGTTTTACTTTGATGCTTTTACAAAAGCATTCCGGCAAAAGTAGTTCATCTTCAAGGAGTTCAAGGAAAGGACTTTTTGACAAGTACAGGTTTCCAATAACTTTAAGATAATAAAACTGAACTGGGTTAGAACTTCTGGAACAAATGGATTCAAGCAGAACAAATATTAATTACTAGGGACTGAATAAAATGAGGAAGATGATGATAACTTTTTTTATAATTTTTTGTCTGAAACATTGCTAGTTCCCTAGCATCTTTTATTTTTTTTTTCTCCAAATTTAAGGACATCTTTTATCTTAAGCTTTCTATGACATGCAGCAATTTGGTAAAATATACTTTGGTAAACAAAGATGAAACATTTGCTTTTTCTCCTTACCTGATCCCTCCCAAACATATACATGTATAGCTGATTCATTTTGTTACAGTCAGTTATTTACGTAAGTTCAATAACAATCTGTTCTCCTTGTAACAGGCTTTAGAAAAATTGACCTGGTACCTTGCTTACAAGGTTCCAGCAAAACAGTCTTAAAAATAGCATATAAGGTCAATCCCCGTTCTTGCTGCCATTATGTTAATAATCAGGCCAAACTGAATAAAAACAAATTAGTTTTACTGTGATTATCTTTGGTAAAAATGGGGGTGATGAAATAGAGAGAAGTTATGTTTGCACTTCTGTCTATATTAAATTCTAATCCTGTTTATTGTCTTTGAGTTTTTGTTACATAACTATAAACTGAACTGGATCCTGAATTCTTCTAGTTTCCTCAAATATCTGGCTACAACTCTCCAAAATAACATTTCCAAATTTCTTCCACCCTTCTAATTTGGAATCACTAATGCCCTTGAATTTCCTTGAAAGGGATGATACCAGGTCCTCCTCAATATCCAGATGATGGCCAAACTTCAGGGACTTGAAACTTGGACACACATCCTACAGCTAAAGAGAGCTCTACCTGAGCTGTAAAAATGCTGGAGCCAAATCAAATTGACTAGGAAAAGAAGTAGCTGACATGGAGGTATTCTGCTCCCTCACAAGACACAGGATTAAAACTTCATACTTCAACTAAATATAAAACCCTTTCTTCTTTTCTTTCCTTCATTTACTCTGACTTGGCCAGAAAAGATAATACCATCATTTGTATCCCCCAGACCACTACTAAGGCAGTTAATCTTTCAGACTGCTGGAGTTGTCATTTTAAAACAATGGATCTATCCTTGATTCTAGAGACTCCCTGGTCCATTTCCATATCTCTGGTTAACAACCCCAAACTTGGGGAATTTTGTGTTTAGGCTCTACACAAAGAAAAGAATGCAAGGCAAAGGGAGCCAGAATAAAACTGCTTGTGTGGTCTACTGACCCTTAAAATTTTATGGTCTCCATGGCTGTCCCCTTTCCAGTCCTGAGTCATAGATTTAAATGGGAGTTATCAAGAGGCATTAATGATTCAGGATTTGCTTCCATTGACAGGGTCCTACTTTCCTGGTTTGGAGTAAATGTAAACGAGGAACATCTCCTGAACTCTTGAAAGTATTGCAGAATCCACTGTCAAAGAAATAAATGACCAAAAAAATCCTTAGACTCTCTGGCCAAAGTTGTTCTTGATAATATGATAGCCCTTGATTATTTTTTAGCTGAACAAGGAGGTATATGTGCTGTGGCAAACACCACCTACTATACATGGGTTAAAATTTGCAAGTTAAAGCTGTTACATATGAGCACTGAGCAAGTCATGTGGCTGAAAAAGGTGACTCCTTCAACTGGGTCTTTCCTTGACTTATTTGATTTTGATTGGTTTGGATTTGGGGACCATGGCTTCAAAGTGCATCCAGACATTGGGAATTATCCTGCTTATAAGAAACATAGTAACTTCCCTGGCACATTGTAGGCACTTAAAGGCTTTAAATGTATGCTCAGTCACTGGCCACTAAGCAACTGATCTCCCTAAGACTGGAACATCAGAAAAAGAACAAAGAGAATGACCAACTTAAATATTCTGAACCTGAAATTGTGGCCTGTCCTCATCACATGGATTAAGCAAAACGTCATGAGCTGTGAATACCACATAAAGGATCAACAAAAGCTTTGAGGACTACAAAACAGTAGCTGAGAGTGGCACTAATGCCATACATATATATATATATATATATATATGTATATATATATACATATATATATATTTTAGCTTTAATTTGTGATTTACTATTGAGAAAATAACAAAAATATTTTATACAGTAAATTCACTTATCATTTATGGAACCTAACTATCAATTTTACATTTGGTACTCTATATAAGTCCATGCCATTCTTTCACTTTGTCCCAGCTTACCCTTTCCCCTCCCCATGTCCTCAAGGCCATTCTCTAGTAGGTCTGTGTCTTTATTCTCGTCCTTCCCCTAAGTTCTTCATGACGACCCTTTTTTTTCTTAGATTCCACATATATGTGTTAGCATACAGTATTTGCTTTCTCTTTCTGACTTACTTCACTCTGTATGACAGACTCTACGTCCATTCACCTCACTACAAATAAATCAATTTTGTTTCTTTTTACAGTTGAGTAATATTCCATTGCATATATGTGCCACATCTTCTTTATCTATTCATCTATCAATGGACATGTAGGTTGCTTCCATGTCCTGGCTATTGTAAATTGTGCTGCAATGAACACTGTGGTGCATGTCTCTTTTTGAATTATGGTTTTCTCAGGGTATATGCCCAGTAGTGGGATTGCTGGATCGTATGGTAATTCTATTTTTAGTTTTTTAAGGAACCTCCATAGTGTTCTCCATAGTGGCTGTATCAATTTACATTCCCACCAACAGTGCAAGAGGGTTCCCTTTTCTCCACACCCTGTCCAGCATTTAGTGTTTGTAGATTTTTTGATGATGGCCATTCTGACTGGTGTGAGGTGATACCTCATTGTAGTTTTGATTTGCATTTCTCTAATGATTAATGATGTTGAGCACCCTTTCATGTGTTTGTTGGCAATCTGTGTATTTTCTTTGGAGAAATGTCTATTTAGGTCTTCTGCCCATTTTTGGATTGGGTTGTTTGTTTTTTTGACATTGAGCTGCATGAGCTGCTTGTAAATTTTAGAGATTAATCCTTTGTCAGTTGCTTCATTTGCAAATATTTTCTCCCATTTTGAGGGTGGTGTTTTGGTCTTGTTTATGGTTTCCTTTGCTGTGCAAAAGCTTTTGAGTTTCATTACGTCCCATTTTTTATTTTTGTTTTTATTTCCATTTCTCTAGGAGGTGGGTCAAAAAGGATCTTGCTGTGATTTATGTAATAGAGTGTTCTGCCTATGTTTTCCTCTAAGAGTTTTATAGTGTCTGGCCTTACATTTAGGTCTTTAATCCATTTTGAGTTTATTTTTGTGTATGGTGTTAGGAAGTGTTCTAATTTCAGTCTTTTACATGTAGCTGTCCAGTTTTCCCAGCACCACTTATTGAAGAGGCTATCTTTTCTCCATTGTATATTCTTAACTCCTTTATTGAAACTAAAGTGACCATATGTGTGTGGCTTATCTCTGGGCTTTCTATCCTGTTCCATTGATCTATCTTTCTGTTTTTGTGTCAGGACCATTCTGTCTTGATTACTGTAGCTTTGTAGTATAATCTGAAGTCCGGATGCCTGATTCCTCCAGCTCCGTTTTTCTTTCTCAAGATTGCTTTGGCTAGTCGGGGTCAATCAGCTGTGGGTTTGTTATATATGGTCTTTATGATGCTGAGGTAAGTTCCCTCTATGCCTACCTTCTGGGGGGTTTTTATCATAAATGGGTGTTGCATTTTGTCAAAAGCTTTTTCTGCATCTATTGAGATGATCTTCAACTTGTTAATATGGTATATCACATTGATTGATTTGCATATATTGAACAATCCTTGCATTCCTGGAATAAACCCCACTTGATCATGGTGTATGATCCTTTTAATGTGCTGTTGGATTCTGTTTGCTAGTATTTTGTTGAGGATTTTTGCATCTATGTTCATCAGTGATATTGGCCTGTCATTTTCTATCTTTGTGACATCTTTGTCTGGTTTTGGTATCAGGGTGATGGTGGCCTCATAGAATGAGTTTTGGAGTGTTCCTCCCTCTGCTGTATTTTGCAAGAGTTTGAGAAGGCTAGGTGTTACCTCTTCTCTAAATGTTCAATAGAATTCGCCTGTGAAGCCACCTGGTCCTGGGCTTTTGTTTGTTGGAAGATTTTTAATCACAGTTTCAATTTCATTGTTTGTGACTGGTCTGTTTATATTTTCTATTTCTTCCTGATTCTGTCTCAGAAGGTTGTGCTTTTCTAAGAATTTGTCCATTTCTTCCAGGTTGTCCATTTTATTGGCATATAGTTGGTTGTAGTAATCTCTCATGGTCCTCTGTATTTCTGCAGTGTCAGTTGTTACTTCTCTTTTTTCATTTCTAATGCTATTGATTTGAGTCTTCTTTTTTTCTTGATGAGTATGGCTAATGGTTCATAATTTATATTTTGATAACATCTCTCCGTTAAGTTGAGGGTCTGATTAAAAGGGGAGAATTGTTAAAAAGGTATAACAGGCCCAAGTGGAGTCACTTGTGCTAAGCCCCACATGAGCAAAGCAAGACTTAATACCTAATCTAATCTAATGTAATTTTGCACAATATTAAGGATATGTGTGCTCAAAGATGTGAAACAAGAGAAACTCTTGTTTCTCTTGGAAATATAAGCTTGTTCAGCCACTTTGCCAAATAGTTTAGTATTAAGCACATAAAAATTGAACACGTAAATCATGCAACAATCTCATCATTGGGTATGAAACAAAAATCAAAAGTGGAAACTCTTGGACTTTTGTAAAGAGACATGTCCAACGACTTGATTGACTATTTCCTTTCCAATGTTAGGGAAGTTTTCAACTACAATCTCTTCAAACATTTTCTCAGACCCTTTCTTTTTCTCCTCTTCTTCTGGGACCCCTAGGTCTTTGAGACTGTCCTCAATTCTTTTCATTCATTTTTCTTTATTCTGCTCTGTGGTAGTTATTTCCACTCTTTTATCTTCCAGGTCACTTTTCTGTTCTTCTGCCTCAATTATTCTGCTACTGATTCCTTCTAGAGAATTTTTAATTTCACTTATTGTATTGTTCATCATTGTTTGTTTGCTCTTTAGTTCTTGTAGGTCCTTGTTAAATGTTTCTTGTATTTTCTCCATTCTATTTCCAAGATTTTGGATCATCTTTACTATCATTACTCTGAATCCTTTTTCAGGTAGACTGCATATTTCCTCTTTATTTGTTTGGTCTGGTGGGTTTTTACCTTGCTCCTTCATCTGCTGCATTTCTGTCTTTTCATCTTGTTTACTTTACTGTGTTTGTGGTCTCCTTTTTGCAGGCTGCAGGTTCATAGTTCCCGTTGCTTTTGGTGTCTGCCTCCAGACAGTGAGGTTGGTTCAGTGGCTGTGTAGGCTTGCTGGTGGAGTGGACTGGTTCCTGTATTCTGGTGTATGGGGCTGCATCTTGCCTTTATGGTGGGCAGGGCTGCGTCCAGTGTTGTGTTTTGGGGTGTCTGTGGACTTATTATGATTTTAGGCAGCCTCTCTGCTAATGGGCAGGGTTGTGTTCCTGTCTTGCTAGTTGTTTGGCATGGGGCGTCCAGCACTTGATCTTGCTGGCCGTTTGGTAGAGCTGGGTCTTAGTGTTGAGACAGAGATCTCTGGGAGAAATCTCACCAATTGATATTATGTCGGGCCAGGAGGTCTCTGGTGGTCCAATGTCCTGAACTCAGCTCTCCCACCTCGGAGGCTCAGCTGTGACACCACTTTGGAGCACCAAGACCCTATCAGCCACATGGCTCAGAAGAAAAGGGAGAAAAAAAGAAAGAAAAAATAAAATAAAAATAAAAAATTAATTAAAAAAAAGTAGAGAGCAACTAAACCAATAAACAAATCCACCAGTGATAACAAGCACTAAAAACTAAACTAAGATAAACATAAAAGTCAGAAAGAAATCAGTTGCATACAGCAAACCCCAAGTCTACAGTTGCTCCCAAAGTCCACCGCCTCAATTTTGGGATGATTCATTGTCTATTCAGGTATTTCACAGATGCAGGGTACATCAAGTTGATTGTGGAGATAATCTGCTGCTCCTGAGGCTGCATGGTGAAATTTCCCTTTTTCTTCTTTGTTCTCACAGTTCCTGGGGTTCAGCTTTGGATTTGGCCCCGCCTCTGCATGTAGATCACCCTCTGGTGTCTGTTCTTTGCCCAGACAGGAGGGGGGTTAAAGGAGCAGCTGATTAGTCACACTTGCTCACTTAGGCCAGGGAAGGGAGGGTCACGGTAGTCATAATTGGAATGTGGGGCAAGCCTGTGGTGGCAGAGGCCAGTGTGATGTTGCAATAGCCTGAGGTGTGCTGTGTGTTCTCCCAGGGAAGTTGTCCCTGGATCACGGGACCCTGGCAGTGGCGGGTTGCACAGGCTCGTGGGCAGGGGGAGGTATGTGTGCATGGTGACCTGTGCTTGCACGCAGGATTCTCGGTGGCAGCAGCAGCCAGGTTAGCGTTTCATGCCCCTCTCTGGAGTCTGAGCTGATAGCCACGGCTCATGCCTGTCTGTGGAGCTCACTTAGGCAGTGCTGTGCCTTCTGTGGGTACACGGGGAAGGAATCCCCTCTCCTCGTGCACCCCGAAACAATGGTCTCTTGCCTCTTAGGCAGTTCCAGACTTTTTCCTGGACTCCCTCCCAGCTGGCTGTGGTGCACTAACCCCCTCAGCCTGTCTTCACACAGCCAACCCCAGTCCTCTCCTTGGGGTCTGATCTCCGGAGCCTAAGACTCAGCTCCCAGCCCCTACCTGCCCTGGTGGGTGAGCAGACAAGCCTCTCAGGCTGACGAGTGCTGGTCGGCATCGATCCTCTGTGTGGGAATCTCTCCGCTTTGCCCTTTGCACCCCTGTTGCTGTGCTCTCCTCCGTGGCTCTGAAGCTTCCCCCCGCCCACCTGCCATCTCCGCCAGTGAAGGGGCTTCCTAGTGTGTGGAAACTTTTCCTCCTTCACAGCTCCCTCCCAGAGGTGCAGGTCCCATCCCTATTCTTTTGTCTCTGTTTTTTCTTTTTTCTTTTGCCCTACCCAAAGAAAATGTGGGGATTTTCTTTCTTTTTGGGAAGTCTGAGGTCTTCTGGCAGTATTCAGTAGGTGTTCTGTAGGAGCTGTTCCAAATGTAGATGTATTTTTGATGTATTTGTGGGGAGGAAGGTGATCTCCACGTCTTACTCCTCTGCCATGTTGAAGGTCCTCCAAAAATTTTTATTTTATATTGGAGTATAGTTGATTAACAATGTTGTGTTAGTTTCAAGTGTACAGCAAAGTGATTTAGTTATACATATACATGTATCTATTATGTTTTAAATTCTTTTCCCATTTAGGTTATTTCAGAGTATTGAGCCGAGTTCCATGTATTATACAGTAGGTCCCAGTTGGTTATCTATTTTAAATATAGCAGTGTGTACATGTCAAACCCAAACTCCCAATCTATCCCTTCCCCCATCCCCTGTAACCATAAGTTTTTTCTCTAAGTCAGTGAGTCTGTTTCTGTTTTGTAAGTAAGTCCATTTGTATCATTTTTTTAGATTCCACATATAAGTGGTATCATATGATATTTGTCTTTGTCTGACTTACTTCACATAGTGGTGTGCAACTATTTTTAAAAAATTGTTCTATGGGAATTCCCTGCTGGTCCTGTGGTTAGGACTCTGGGCTTTCACTCCTGAGAGCCCAGGTGCAATCCCTGGTTGGGGAACTAGGATCCTGTAAGCCACGGGGTGTGACCAAAAAAAAATTGTTCTAAATAGTCATTTACAAAATCCATCAAAATTATTACAAGATTATTTATTTTTTTCAAAGCAATAGGACATTAATAATATACTCCTCATGAGGTATGCAATTCAGTTTTACCTTGTACAGTAATTAAATTGAGTTTCTGACACTGTGAATAATTAAGTAATAGGGCATAGAAGGACAAGTGATTTAGAAGTTGACTGGAATGATTAAAAATATCACAAATGTTGGAAATGTGTTGCAAAATATTTAAAAATAAATTTCTATTACACTTAATATAATAAAAATTGTGAAAACCTAACTATTACCATGCACACTCAAAGATTCCTAAGTCCAAATTCTGTTAAATACAACTGATTGGACTGTATGGGAACTGAAGAGAAATAAAAGATGCCAAACTATGAAACAGATAATTATCCATCTCCTTGCTGGTTCTTAGACACATATGATATGACTGGTTGCCAATATGATTAAATAGTCACCATCTAAATTCAACCTAAAGCCTCTACTGTCTCTGTCAATATACTGGAAAAAAATCAGATAATGTGAAAATCATTCTTTTATTTTTTTTTTTGCAGTACGCAGGCCTCTCACTGTTGCGGCCTCTCTCGTTGCGGAGCACAGGCTCCGGACACACAGGCTCAGCGGCCATGGTTCACGGGCCCAGCTGCTCCACGGCATGTGGGATCTTCCCGGACCGGGGCACGAACCCGTGTCCCCTGCATCGGCAGGCAGACTCTCAACCACTGCGCCACCAGGGAAGCCCGAAAATCATTCTTTTTACTGGAAAATTTTCAATGATTAATGGAACTCTTTAAAAAAACGAAATTGAGAAGAGTAACATATTAACCTATTAAGATTATATTATCTATTAGCTATAGAATTTAACCTTCTAATCACTGGCAAACAAGAGGCAAAGGGCAGACAAAAGTAGGGGGAGGGGAAGAGAAGAGCTGATATAAAGGAGCATAGTCTGGAGCTGGGAACACTGTGCTAGGATGACCTAAATAAGGAAAACCCTGGACCACATTGCATAACCATAGGAGTCCCCATTCATATTTTAATCTATGAAACTGGTATCTGTTGGAAAATATTCTATATATTATAAATCAGAATGTTAACTTGTCTCCTGAGCCCAACACTGGGGCCATGCTCTGGAAGATAAATTTGTAAAGAATCACACTGTGTTAATTAGTTTGCTAAAAGGAAGCACAGAAGTTAAAGACAGGAGGTTGGAAAGGCAAACGTCCCCTCTTTGCCTATGTCATGAGGTAACAGTGGCCTTCCTTCTGACCCTTCTCACTTCTATAAGGGCACTCTTGAGCGGTATCTGCAATTGAGGGTTTAGTCCTATAAAGAATTATTGTCTCTTACTCCTGGAAGAGAACATTTAGGAGTCCTGAGGTCCAGAGTATTTAAGCAATAATAAAGTCTTCAGAACTCATTGGTTAACTGAAGCATGTATAGAAAACAGAATGAAACTACACAGACATCTGCTTTTGGCTTGATAGAGTAGCTTGTAGAAGACCATTGCTTCCACTGAGAACTATTAGAAAAACTAAACAAAATACAGAAAGAAATGATTTGAAGAATCAGAGAGAAAATGAATCAACCAGGACAAGAGGATCTACATTGCAGAAAGGTGAGAAGCACAGTTTCCTTCAGGCCACTTTCCTCTCAGGGGATTTGCCAGTTCTCAGAAACATGCATCAGGCTCACAGAACAATGGGTGGAAGAGAAGTCCTCAGAGTTGTAAGCAAGCTCAGGAATGTGGAGACAGAATCTGAGGTTTAGGCTGCTAAGGGAGACAGTATGCAAGCAGGAAGTAGGCAGTCAATAGTCCTGAGGTGTGATATACACACAGAAGAGTGTAGCCAAATGTCTTCTCACGACATTTACTTATTAAGCTACGTAGGGCAAAAGGTTAAGAAGAAGGCCAAAAGCAGCTAGAAAATACAGTGAAGGTTTTGACAGTCTCAAGGTATTTAAGATATAAAAATTGGAGTTCATGACTCAGTGAAGAAAAGGTCCCTGGGGAGCACCCTAATCTCTTACATGGAACCTAGAAGGGCTTCACCTTGGGAGCCAGGAAAGAAACAGGAAGACACATACAAAGGCTGCAAAAGATGACAAGTTGGCTCCGGTTCTCACTGGGTTGAGAAAACCTGCCCCTCTGATACTAGCAAGAGGATGGGAGAATCCTCCCAGTAGGAAGAAAACATCATTTAGAGCCTCAAAATTCTCATATGCAATGCCCACATTTCTTCAAACGTTCTAAGATCAGCAAGAAGCAGGACAAAGAAAAAAATAGATAATAGAAACAGATACGCAGTTGACTCAGATATTGGAGCTCTCTGTTACTGACTTTAAGATAACTGGGATTATTAATGTATTCAAGAAAATAAATGACAAGATAAAGAGTTTCAAATGGAAACTGCAGAACAGAAAAACACAATGACTAAAAATTAAAACTCTATTTAATGGGTTTAACAGCAGACAAAACCCAACTCGAGAGATTCTGTGATCTGGAAGATGGGTCAGTAGAAAATATCAAAACTCAAGCACAAGATTTAAAAAGAAAAGAAAAAATAGAGCATAAAAGACATATAGAACATAATATAAACTTTTAATAACATGTGATTGGAGTCCAGATGGGGAGGAGAGAGAAAATGGAGCAAAAGCAATAACTGAAAAGATTTTGCCTGAGATTTTTCCAAAATTATAAAGAGATGTCAAGTTACAGATTTAAGAAGTGGTATGACCTCATGCAGTAGGTTATATAACAACAAAAGAAATCTATCTAGACACATCATAACAAAACTGCTGGACAGCAAAAATAAAGAGTTAATCTCTTCTTTTTTTATGCAAAGGCATTTTATTTTAAATATAGCAGTGTGTACATGTCAATCCCAAACTCCCAATCTATCCCTTCCCCCCACCTTTCACCCCTGGTAACCATATATTCGTTCTAAAGAGTTAATCTTAAAAACCAGCCACAGAATAAAATAAAGACATATTTCCTTCAACAGAAATGACTGAAGCCACAGGATATGGCATGATTTCTCTAAAGCGCTGAAAAAGAATAAACTGTCGGGCTTCCCTGGTGGCGCAGTGGTTGGGAGTCTGCCTGCCGATGCAGGGGACACGGGTTCGTGCCCCGGTCTGGAAAGGTTCCCACATGACGCGGAGCGGCTAGGCCTGTGAGCCATGGCCACTGAGCCTGCATGTCTGGAGCCTGTGCTCCACAACGGGAGAGGCCACAACAGTGAGAGGCCCACGTACCGCAAAAGAAAAAAAAAAGCTAGTATTTAAAAAGAAAATTACCTATGTTGAGTATTATTTTTATTTTACATGGCTTTATGTTTACATGGCATTATTATTATTGTTTATTTATTTATTTACAACAATGGAGGGTTTAATTCCTTGCCTTCTGACCCTAACACAGGAACACAGGCATAACTGGTGAGACAAATCCAGAAGTTCTAATCTATGGGTTTACTTACTCAGAATCTGCTAACTCAATATAGGAAACATTCAGAGTATAAACAAATGAACAAATAACATCTTTAAGGCTTCATAAAACAACCAGGGTCCTTGTCGAGAGTTGTAAACTTGTTTGGATTTTGGATCTGCCACTTAAGGGCTGCATGATGATGAGGTATTGCCTCACACTGGTCAGAATGGCCATCATCAAAAATCTACAAACAATAAATGCTGGAGAGGGTGTGGAGAAAAGGGAACCCTCCTGCACTGTTGGTGGGAATGTAAATTGATACAGCCACTATGGAGAATAGTATGGAGGTTCCTTAAAAAACTAAAAATAGAACTACTATATGACCCAGCAATCCCACTATTGGGCATATACCCTGAGAAAACCATAATTCAAAAGGACACATGTATCCCAAAGTTCATTGCAGCACTATTTACAATAGCCAGGATATGGAAACAACCTAAATGTCCAACGATAGATGAATGGATAAAGAAGAAGTGGTACATATATACAATGGAATATTACTCAGCCATAAAAAGGAACGAAATTGGGTCATTTGTAGAGATGTGGATGGACCTAGAGTCTGTCATACAGAGTGAAGTAAGCCAGAAAGAGAAAAACAAATATCATATATTAGTGCATATACGTGGAATCTAGAAAAATGGTATAGATCAACCTATTTGTAGGGCAGGAATAGAGATGTAGAGGTAGAGAACGGACACGTGGACACAGTGGGGGAAGGGGAGGGTGGGATGAACTGGGAGATTAGGTTTGATATAAATAAACTACCATGTGTAAAATAGATAGCTAGTGGGAACCTGCTGTACAGCATAGAGAACTCAGCTTCATGCTCTGTGATGACCTAGATCAGGGGGATGGGGGTGGTGGTGGGAGGGAGGTCCAAGAGGGAGGGGATATAGGTATACATATAGCTGATTCACTTCATTGTACAGCAGAAACTAACACAACATTGTAAAGCAATTTTACTCCAATTAAAATAAGTATCACTAATTTAATTAATGTTCTAAGTCTCAATTTCCTCAACAGTAAACAAGATTTATTTTTCCTCCTCGAAGAACCATTGTGACAAAAAGATATAAGATTTTAAAAAATATAGTTTCATGACAAATAGAAGATATTCAGTGTTAATTTCCTTTCTCCCCACTTCAGATCAACACACTGACCTTGCTGTAGTTGTTGAAAATTATTAACTAAATATCAATTCATTAACCAGGTTGGGTAGCAATTAAAGTCACAGTTCCAAGTTGGATGGAAAAAGTAAAAATACCCCAAATTTGTTTCCCTTTATTGCAAATTCTGCCAAATATTTTTTGAATTCTTAGGGAAATCTGTTGGCTTTAAAATTTTATCTATTTTTCCTGGGGGTCTGAGTTTGTAGGTACATCTTTGGATCTCAGATGCTGAGTTTGAAACTTGAGAGATAATGAAACCTTGAACCAATGTCCAGAAAGTTTTGATTTTAATGTCACCACCAATCAACTGATGGTGGCTGCCTGGAGCACATACAGAAAAGGATTATGAATCTGAACCTACCAAAAAAAGAAACAGCATCTGCTATGGATGTGGGAGGCGGAATGGCAGCTTGCATGTCATGCTTCTGATAATCCACTCTACCTCCAAGGTATATAGCACTTTGGAATATGAGAAATCCTCTTAATGTAAAGAATGTTTTCAAGCTTCCACAGGATAGAAGAGTTGCACTTTGAAGGTTCATAAAGGAGCAAAACATATGATCACGAGAAGTTTGGGTTTCTATAAACTACAGGTTTCTATAACCTCTTCGTTAAAAAAAGTCCTCTTGGCAATATTTTTCAAAATTAAAAAATCTGTGGATTATTTAATGGATAAAAAATAAAGAGAGGAGGGTCTGCGCTTCCAGTGGGTGCTGTGGGAGTGAGGGCTGGCGACAGGTTAGTGGATGGGCCTGGCACGAGTAAGGGCACTGGCTGGGCCTCCTGGGCGAGCTGGAGCCTACCAGAAAGCTTAGATCCTGTGGCCAAGGGTACAGACCTTGGCGAAGTGGAGCATGTCAGGCAGCCTGATGACAGCGACTGCTTGATGAAGAATATCCAATAGCTGGAATGATGCAGTTTTGGAGGATCTAAAAATGGTGATGAGTTCTACTCCAACTTACAAAGGCAGTTCTGTGGCGGACCATGACCCCAAGCTTCCTTGATGAGACCACTGCCTGGATAATCAGATAACTTAAAAGAAAAGAAAAAGTGGTTCCCTACATCCAGAAAATAGAACATTAAAGATGCAGCAGTGTTCTAAACAAAAACCCATACAGAGAGTGGACTTCTCTCCTTCGCCTGAACTCTGCAAGGAACCGGAGCCTTCGGACCAGCAGAGGCCACTTGCACCTATCTGCCTCCTTGGAGAGTCCAGATGAATTTGGTTTCCTGAATACGCTTGGGGCACCTCTGGGACTTCTTACCTGCAGAAGTGGTGTAGGGATGACTCAGCACCCTTCTTAACCTGGCTTGCTGCTGTGGACTTAGTTTGGAGAATCTTGAAGTCATTAACCTGGGGCCCAGATGTAAACCTGGGTGGAAGCTGTAACCTGGGCCTCAAACACTGGCCAAATCCCCCAATGCTGCACTCCAGAGCAGAGAAAGAAAGCGCTCAGCACCCGCATGACTCAGACCCAACACACGGCCCTCAGGCGACTGCACCTGACTGGGAAGCCACTGAAAAGAGGCCACCCCTCAGGCGTCTCCAGTACCTGAAGAGAAGGGCCCCTGACAGGATGCCTGGCCTTAGGTGACTCCGTGACAGGCCGGCTGCCCAAGCCATGTGGCTGACAGGGTCTTGGTGCTCTGGCCTGGCGTCAGGCCTGAGCTTCTGAGGTGGGAGGGCTGAGTTCAGGACATTGGACCACAACAGATCTCCCAGTCTCACATAATATCAATTGGTGACAGCTCTCCAGAGATCCCCGTCTCAATGCTAAGAACCAGCTATACCCAACAGCCAGCAAGTTCCAGTGCTGGACGCCCCATGCCAAACAACTAGCAAGACAGGAACACAACCCTACCCATTAGCAGCCTAAAACCATACTAAGTCCACAGACACCGCAAAACACACCACCAACACAGTTCTGCTGACCAGAAAGACAAGATCCAGCCTTATCCACCAGAACACAGGCACCAGACCACTCCACCAAGAAGCCTACACAACCCACTGAACCAACCTTACCCAATGGGGGTAGACACCAAATAAAACAGGAACTATGAACCTGCACCTACAAAAAGGAGACCACAAACAGAGTAAGTTAAACAAAATGACAAGCCAGAGAAATATGCAGCAGATGAAGGAGCAAGGTAAAACCCCACCAGACCAAACAAATGAAGAGGAAATAGGCAGTCTACCTGAAAAAGCATACAGAGTAATGATAGTAAAGATGATCCAAAATCTTGGAAACAGAATGCAGAAAATATAAGAAATGTTTAACAAGGACCTAGAAGAACTAAAGAGCAAATAAACAATGATGAACAACACAATAAATGAAATTAAAAATTCTCTAAAAGGATTAATAGCAGAATAATTGAGGCACAAGAATGGATAAGTGACCTGGAAGATAAAAGAGTGGAAATAATTACTGCATAGCAGAATAAAGAAAAAAGAATGAAAAGAAATGAGGACAGTCTTAGAGACATCCAGGACAACATTAAATGTACCAACATTAGAATTATAGGGGGCCCAGAAGAAGAAGAGAAAATGAAAGGGACTGAGAAAATATTTGAAGAGATTATAGCTGAAAACTTCCCTAATATGGGAAAGGAAATAGTTAATCAAGTCCAGGAAGCACAGAGATTCCCATACCAGATAAATCCAAGGAGAAAAACGCCAAAACACATATTAATCAAACTATCAAAAATTAAATACAAAGAAAAAATATTAAAAGCAGAAAGGGAAAAACAACAAATAACATACAAGGGAATCCCCATAAGGTTAACAGCTGAACTTTCAGCAGAAACTCTGCAAGCCAGAAGGGAGTGGCAGGACATATTTAAAGTGATGAAAGGGAAAAACCTACAACCAAGATTACTCTACCCAGCAAGGATCTCATTCAGATTCAATGGAGAAATTAAAACGTTTACAGACAAGCAAAAGCTAAGAGAATTCAGCACCACCAAACCAGCTTTACCACAAATGCTAAAGGAACTTCTCTAGGCAGGAAACACAAGAGAAGGAAAAACCTACATAAAAAAACAACCCCAAAACAATTAAGAAAATGGTGCTAGAAACATACATATCGATAACTGCATTAAATGTAAATGGATTAAATGCTCCAACCAAAAGGCACAGACTGGCTGAATGGATATAAAAACAAGACCCATATATATGCTGTCTACAGAGAACTACTTCAAACCTAAGGACACATACAGACTGAAAGTGAGGGGATGGAAAAAGATATTCCACACAAATGGAAATCAAAAGAATGCTGGAGTAGCAATTCTCATGTCAGACAAAATAGACGTTAAAATGAAGAGTATTACAAGACACAAAGAAGGACATTACATAATGAACAAGGAATCAATCCAAGCAGAAGATATAACAATTGTAAATATTTATGCACCCAACAGAGGAGCACCTCAATACATAAAGCAAATGTTAACAGCCATAAAAGGGGAAATCAAAAGTAGCACAGTTACAGGAGGGGACCTTAACACCCCACTTTCACCAATGGACAGATCATCCAAAATGAAAATAAATAGGGGAACACAAGCTTTAAGTGATACATTAAACAAGATGGACTTAATTGATTTTTATAGGACATTCCATCCAAAAACAACAGAATACACTTTCTTCTCAAGTGCTCATGGAACATTCACCAGGATAGATCGTATCTTGGGTCACAAATCAAGCCTTGGTAAATTTAAGAAAATTGAAATCACATGAAGTATCTTTTCTGACCACAACACTATGAGACTACATATCAATTACAGGAAAAAGTCTGTAAAATATAAAAACATATGGAACTAAACAAGACACTACTAAATAACCAAGAGATACCTGAAGAATTCAAAGAGGAAATCAAAAAATACATAGAAAGAAATGACAATGAACACACGACGACTCAAAACCTATAGGATAAAGCAAAAGCAGTTTTAAGAGGGAAGTTTATAGCAATACAATCCTACCTCAAGAAGCAAGAAACATCTCAAATAAACAACCTAACCTTACACCTAAAGCAATTAGAGAAAGAAGAACAAAAAAGCCCCAAGGTTAGCAGAAGGAAAGAAATCATAAAGACCAGATCAGAAATAAATGAAAAAGAAATGAAGGAAACAATACCAAAAATCAATAAAACTAAAAGCTGGTTCTTTGAGAAGATAAACAAAATTGATAAACCATTACCCAGACTCATCAAGAGAAAAAGGGAGAAGACTCAAATCAATAGAATTAGAAATGAAAAAGGAGAAGTAACAACTGACACTGCAGAAATACAAAGGATCATGAGAGATTACTACAACCAACTCTATGCCAATAAAATGGACAACCTGGAGAAATGGACAAATTCTTAGAAAAGCACAACATTCTGAGACTGAACCAGGAAGAAATAGAAAATATAAGCAGACCAATCACAAGCACTGAAATTGAAACTGTGATTAAAAATCTTTCAACAAACAAAAGCCCAGGACCAGATGGCTTCACAGGTGAATTCTCTCAAACATTTAGAGAAGAGCTAACACCTATCCTTCTCAAACTCTTCCAAAATGCAGCAGAGGGAGGAACACTCCCAAAATCATTCTATGAGGCCACCATCACTGTGATACCAAAACCAGACAAAGATGTCACAAAGCAAGAAAACTACAGGTCAATATCCCTGGTGAACACAGATGCATAATCCTCAACAAAATACTAGGAAACGGAATCCAACGGCACATTAAAAGGATCATACCCCATGATCAATTGGGGCTTATCCCAGGAATGCAAGGATTCTTCAATATATGCAAATCAATCAATGTGATACACCATATTAACAAACTGAAGAATAAAAACCATATGATAATCTCAATAGATGCAGAAAAAGCTTTTGACAAAATTCAACATCCATTTATGATAAAAACCCTCCAGAAAGTAGGCATAGAAGGAACTTACCTAAACATAATAATGGCCATATATAACAAACCCACAACCGACATCATTCTCAATGGTGAAAAACTGAAACCATTTGCACTAAGATCAGGAACAAGACAAGGTTGCCCACTCTTACCACTCTTATTTGACATTGTTTTGGAAATTTTAGCCAGAGCAATCAGAGAAGAAAAAGAAATCCAAATTGGAAAAGAAGAAGTAAAGCTGTCACTCTTTGCAGACATGATACTATACATAGAGAATCCTGAAGATGCTACTGGAAAACTACTAGAGCTAATCAATGAATTTGGTAAAGTAGCAAGATACAAAATTAATGCACAGAAATCTCTTGCATTCCTATACACTAATGATGAAAAATCTGAAAGATAAATTAAGGAAACACTCCCATTTACCACTGCAACAAAAAGAATCAAATACTTAGGAATAAACCTACCTAAGGAGACAAAAGACCTGTATGCAGAAAATTATAAGACACTGATGAAAGAAATTAAAGATGATACAGACAGATGGAGAGATATATCATTTTCTTAGATTCGAAGAATCAACATTGTGAAAATGACAATACTACCCAAAGCAATCTACAGATTCAATGCAATCCCTATCAAACTACCACTGGCATTTTTTACAGAACTAGAACGAAAAGATTCACAATTTGTAAGGAAACACAAAAGACCCCGAATAGCCAAAGCAATCTTGAGAAAGAAAAATGGAGCTGGAGGAATCAGGCTCCTGGACTTCAGACTATACTACAAAGCTACAATAATCAAGACAGTATGGTTCTGGCTCAAAAACAGAAAGATAGATCAATGGAACAGGATAGAAAGCCCAGAAATAAAGCCACGCACATATGCTCACCTTATTTTTGATAAAGGAGTCAAGAATATACAATGGAGAAAAGACAGCCTCTTCAATAAGTGGTGCTGGGAAAACTGGTCAGCTATACTTAAAAGACTGAAATTAGAACACTCCCTAACACCATACACAAAAATAAACTCAAAATGAATTACATACCTAAATGTAAGGCCAGACACTATAAAACTCTTAGAGGAAAACATAGGCAGAACACTCTGTGACAGAAATCATAGCAAGATCCTTTTTGACCCACCTAATTAGGTTTCACCTCACACCAGTCAGAATGGCCATCATCAAAAAATCTACAAACAGTAAATGCTGGACAGGGTGTGGAGAAAAGGGAACCCTCTTGCACTGTTGGTGGGAATGTAAATTGATACAACCACTATGGACAACAGTATGGAGGTTCCTTAAAAAACTAAAAATAGAACTATCATATGACCCGACCCAGAAATCCCATACAGGGTATATACCCTGAGGAAACCATAATTCAAATAGAGTCATGTACCACAATGTTCATTGCAGCTCTATTTACAATAGCCAGGACATGGAAGCAACCGACGTGTCCATCAACAGATGAATGGATAAAGAAGATGGGGCACATATATACAATGGAATATTAGCCATAAAAAGAAATGAAACTGAGTTTTTTGTAGTGAGTTGGATGGGCCTAGAGTCTGTCATACAGAGTGAAGTAAGTCAGAAAGAGAAAAGCAAATACAAATATGTGTATGCTAACACATACATATGGAATCCAAAAAATAATAAGGCTCTGATGAACCTATGGGCAGGACAGGAATAAAGACGCAGAAGTAGAGAATAGAGTTGAGGACATAGGGAGGGGGAAGGTTAAGGTGGGGCGAATTGAGAGAGCAGCACTGACATATATACACTACCAAATGTAAAATAGAAAGCTAGTGTGAAGCAGCCACATAGCACAGGGAGATCCGCTCCGTGCTTTGTGATCACATAGGGGGGTGGGATAGGGAGGCTGTGAGGGAGATGCTAGAGGGAGGGGTATGGGGATATATGTATACATATAGGTGATTTTCTCTGTCATACAGCAGAAACTAACAGAACATTGTAAAGCAATTATACTCCAATAAAGATGTTTAAAAAAATGAGGTTATAGAGCTTCGAGAGCACTATTAAGTATGATTGTTATTATGTAGGATACATGTATGCCAAGTTTTTCACTGAACAATATTATGATGCAGGTCTGTTTTACAATGGAGTCGGTGTCGTGCGATAGAAAATGGACAGAATGGATATCACCAGGGGTGTGTTACTGATTGCAAAGTCTACGTTTCTAAAGTTCCTACTTTCCTTCTTTTCACTAAACAGATAAATGGTTCATTCCTATTTCATTCACGGTATTCACACCCTGAAAATACTGGTACTTCAAGACCAGACCTTCAGGAAGTTAACGGTGCATGCTGCATACAATCATACAAAATCAGTGGCACAGATCACAAGAGGTCCCATATGCCAATGTATAGAATCATGCTGTGCTACCAAGCTCATCTGCATCTCCACTAGCAAGTTCCAGAAAATAAAGTAAATTAAGTCAATATGCATAGTTGATCCTTCTTTCAGGGCTCTGATTTATAAATATGAAAACTGATATGATCTTGGCTCCATGGTAAAATGAAGAATATAATACATTTCTTCATATATTTTAGGAGTTTTTGTTTTAACACATCAGCACATTTTTAGCTACTTAGAGGTGTCTATGAAATATCTTTCTTCCCTGGTAGTTGGTAATTTGAGGTAGAATTTTTTTTAACCATTCCTCAATATCATCAGTCCTTGTGCATCAGCTTTTCCTGAACTTAAACAGAAAAGTGAATGCTGCCAGAGCTAATGAACCATGAGTACAGAGAATAATTCTGCCAGAGACACAGTCAACGAACATTTGTGCAGTGTAAGTTAAGCATTCACGCATCCTCTGGCTGTGGGGTGAGGGTGGAAGTAAGTCTCTGTCTTTGCTTTTGTTTCCTTTTAATCATTCTATTTCTTGCTTGCACAATGAGGACCAGTTTTCAAGCGAAGAACCAGATTTAGCACAGTGGCTCAGGAGACTCAGCAAAACTTACCCAGCAAAATATCTATAATTCATGGGAACAATTTGACCTGATAAAATTCTTGGTGCCCTTATCCAGCTATAATTTCATCTGAACACATTCTATTTTAATATATCAGTTTAAACTGTAACCCCCCTATTTCATTTACTTGTTGCTGTTTTAAATGCAGTACTGCCCAGTTTCTGCACCTTAGTGCACGGCTTCTGATTTAAAGATTATTAGCCAGGACTTTATTTTTCTTAGATTAATAAATCATTTATAGAGATAAAATACTTTGGAGGTGAATAAGTTAATGCTCCTGAGAACTTCTAGGTATAATAACTGCTGAATTATATGCAAGACCATGTGTAAGATGGAAAGGATATATGTATGTATGATAAGCTGCCTGCCCTCACAGACCTCCTGTATACCTGTCAAATTACATCATTACATCCAACAGTGACTCAATGAGCATTTACTATGAATAGGACATTTTACAAGACTGCATGAGATGCTCTGTCCTTGCTTTCAAGATGATTAGGATCTTTTGCCAAATAGTTTGAGATTTCTAGTGAAGTAATAATACACATAGAATATTACAAGTATTTGTGGTTCTAAATGAGTACATTAATGTACATTTTTGTCTCATCTTCTCAACTGGAAAGTTTTTAAGGTAATGACTCTGTGAGGCTCCTTTTTTATATTTCCACTGCCAAGCCTAATCCAGATAGATATTCCTTGATGGGATACAGACACTGAAAAGAGTTTCTTTTTCCCCAATAAAGTATGATAAGTGCTATAATATACATGTTATCAAATACCACAGAAGGATAAGGAAAGAATAGCTCATCTGGAAAAAGTTTAAGAAATGCCAGTTGAATAAATAAATAAAAACGATAAAGTGAAGTTGCTTGAAATTTAGGAGCTTAAGTTATTAAACTTTTGTGTTTTTTATACAATTTTAAAAGATTTAGTTATTCCAAAATATTGGCTGTATTCCCCATATTGTACAATATATCTTTGAGCCTATCTTATACCCAACAGTTTGTATCTCCCACTCCCCAACCCCTATATTGCCCCTCCCTGCCTCTCCCCACTGGTAAACACTAGTTTGTTCCATGTATCTGTGAGTCTGCTTCTTTTTTGTTATACTCACTAGTTTGTTGCATTTTTAAAATTCCATATATAAGTGATAGCATACAGTATTTGTCTTTCTCTGTCTGACTTATCTCACTTAGCATAAAGGTCTTAGTTGTGCCATGCGGGATGTAGTTCCCTGACCAGGGATCGAACCCATGCCCGGCCCCCTGCATTGGGAACGCAGAGTCTTAGCCACTGGACCACCAGGGAAGTCCCAGCCACCAGGGAAGTCCCTCATTCTTTTTTATGGCGATTAGTATTCCATTGAATATATATATATATACACACATATATATATTCCACAACTTCTTTATTTATTCATCTGTTGATGGACACTTAGGTTGCTTCCCTATCTTGGCAATTGTAAATAATGCTGCTATGAACATTGGGGTGCATGCGTCTTTTCGAATTAGTGGTTTTGGTTTCTTGTTTTGGTTTCTTTTTTTGGACATATATCCAGGAGTGGAATTGCTGGGTCCTATTTTTCGTTTTTTGAGAAAACTCCATATTGTTTTCCATAGTGACTGCCCCAATATACATTCCCACCAACAGTGTAGGAGGGCTCCCTTTTCTCAACATGCTCACCAAAATTTGTTATTTGTGTTCTTTTTGATGATAGAGATTATCACTTTTTATTATACCTTATGAAATAGTCTGGATATTCAAGTACCATTGCTTTTTGGAGCTAAGATTATTATTTTTAGGTACACTCAAACAATTTCTTTTTTTTTCAAACAATTTCTTAAGAGTTGAATTTTATTTTTCTTCAACCACAATAATGATTGTTTGTCCCCAAACTAGAGAAAACATAAAGTGGAACCAAAGACAAGATCTCTGGGACATTCTTTTGAATTGGAACTTGAAGAATTTTGTGCTGGTGGCATTGCTTTAAATAGAAACATCTAGAGAATTCTAATCAGGCATCAATGGAGCCAACAAAGGGTGCCAATGAGGGTAGTTATCTAGTAAATATATACTATTTATTTATTTACTATTTATTATGTGCCAGGCATTCTAATAGACACTGGTGAAAAACAGGGAGAAATATAGTGGTTCTGGCCTCAAGAAACTCAGAATAACCTGACGTATAAATGAGCAGAGAAAGAACAAACTTAAAATCTGGGCCACATTTTTCTTTGTTGTCAGGCAATCATGCCACTCTTTACTTTAAGCTATGGTTCCCAAACTATGGATCCTGGCCCAGAAGCATTAGCATCATCTGGAAACTTGTCAAAATGCAAATTCTCACGTCCCAGTCTAGACTTACTGGATCAATCGGGGGGGTGGGGTTGGCAACAATTTGTGTTTTAACAAGTCCTCTAAATGATACTAATAACGTACACCAAAGTTTGAGAACCACTTATCTAGGCCAACTCCTTGTCTTTTCACTATAAACACCAATACTGCAAGCATAACTAAAATCATACCTTCTGAGTTACTCATTAGTTTATGTAAATAAGAAAGTGGTACAATGGTTATAAACATTAAACAGGAGCACCCAAATTTAACATGTATCCACAATTATCAAAATTTAAACACCAATATTTTCCCCAAATTATGGTCCTGGTATAGTTTCTGTGGCAGGCTTTGTTTTTTCCTCACCTTCTGTAATGCTAGTCAAAGTGCTTGATGCTGGGTTAAAATTTAACATTCAAAATATAAACATATATAAATCTAAAATCATTTTAAAATAGCTAAAAAAATTTCAGAGATCTGTTACATATTGTTTGCTCATAAAATTAATTTTAGTCTGAAAGAATTATGTCCATGCTACAAAACTCTGGCTTCCTGTAGACTGATAAATGTTAATATGAAGAGGGTAGACACAAAGAGTAGAGAGTTGACTAAATCTAAGACTATTTTCTCCACCAAAGTAAGGACTTTTTGGTGATGTCATTCTATTTCATAATCAGTAGTGGATGCAGCATCTCTGATTACTCAGACCACTTTAAAGAAGAAAAGTGGCCCTCCACTACAACTAATCAGACTTCACTTTAGTTTTTGAAGTCTTTTAGGCTGTTTCATGAAATGGGTGTGCCTATTATCATTAGATGTCAATCCCACATGTCTGTCTAGCATAAATACTTGCCTTAGAGAAAGGCAAGAGGCAAGATGGTGCCTGTGTGCATTTGCTGATTTCTCAGTCACAGTCATGTTGGTGAAACTAACAAGATAACTTCCTCTCTGATTTTCTTTGAGGAAGAGGTTTAAAAAAAAAAAAGTTAGAGATACATTAAATAGGAGAACCCCCCCAACACACACCCGCCACCATGGAACCTCATCAATTCCACCTAGGAGTTCAGAGTTGAGTACAGAGGTGAAGAATTTGAGATGAGAGATTTTGCCTTTTCTTTCTAGTTTTCTTGCTTGACACCAATTCATCAGCCATATAGAACTCTTGGCCAGGAAAGCAGGAACACAATAACTAGCCTATATAGGAATTTCACTCTATAAATATATATTTAAGTTAGCAAAATTTAAACACATAATTTATTACAATATCTTCTACATAGGACTTATGTTCTGGGTTATTTTGCTGCATTTCCTGCCTTCTCATTTTGGGTCATTTACCTTTTTATTAAATCTCTCCACAGCCAGTCCAAGAAATAAAAATTTTGTAGGATATACCAATGGTAGAATCAGCTTGTTGCCTACTCAGTGGGACACACTTCTTTCCTATAAACAGACCCCTAATTAACAAGTGGTCTCAGGGGGAGGGAGTCCCCACCCACAGTTCATGAGGATGAATCAAAATTGGTCCATGTTAGCCATGGAAATTTCACTTGATTTGCCAGTAATTGGTCTGGAGTCAGCCCAAGACCCACTTCTAATGAGATAGAAGAGAGAGTTTGAACAATGAAGATACTCAGTACACTCAGAAGGAGAAAATGAAGCATAGTATCTACTTGATACAATTATAAAATTAGGAATCTGAGAGGTAAAATAATTGGCATCAGGGAACCCAGATTACATATGGCAGATCCAGGGCCATTGATTGGCTGAGAGGCTCACAGAAGGTCCTCAAGAGACATACTCCTTGCAGCTTTTTAGTTTATAGATCAAACTGCCACTGGTGTGAAGTCTTGAATTAGGTTGAAGATTTCAAAATATGAAGGTGTCCCCACTGACTTCTATAGTGCTAAGCTTTTCAGGCAAAGAAATTAAAAGGACCAGTCACACTATGTATAGGACTAGAAAGCTGAGTGGTCAGGTGATGAGAAGATCTGTAGCCTATATTCTGAAGGCCTAAAACAATATCCAGGAAATTCACAATACATTCAGTTACATTAAGGCTAGAGAGTTAACATGGAAGAACTCTGGAACCTTCAGCCTATAGTCAAAGAGAAGCAATCATTTTCCTCCTATGTATTAGCCAACTCTTTTGTTCCCACCTACCCTGAACACTCAAGAAACTGCATATTGGAAGTGAATGAGTGAGACTTTCTGGAGTGAACCTTCCTGTTTAGCATCCCACAGGCACTCACCACTGTGTTGTGCTATCTTATGGATAGAGTGAAGATATCTTATGGATATCTTACGGGTACAGTGAAGAGGTAGGGAGTGAAATCATAATCACAAACTTCATAGGAGCAGGCATTTCCTCAGAAGTTGCAGTCACCACCCTGCTTAAATTTCATGAAGTAATATATTCTCTCAAACACTGATAAAAACATGGTGTCCTTGTATTACAGAGAAGTCACAACCCTGTTTAGCAAATTTAACAAAGATCAGATAAAGTCACTGATTTATGATAAACAATATAGATAGGTAATGTCTACTTTAAAAAACTTTGGCCTTTCCATTTAGAAATATTAAAAAAATAGTCAATTTCTCTTTCAGTACAATCACTAATTCACCAAATTATTATTATTATTATTTTTGGTTTTGATTTTGGCTATACTTAACCACAGCATAAGGCAAAGAACTTATTCAAATAACACTTACTAAATATTTAATCTTCACAATTCATGACAGATATAAATATAAATATAGGAGCTTTATGATTGAGAAGTACTGAGTTTATTTTCTATAGCCTGAAGGATCAACACACAGTATCTCCCTTAGATAAAAATCTAATCATTTTGGTTAAACTGTCCTGGAGATTTAGTTTTAATAATGCTTAAAATTTGTCACAAAATTTTGCATATAGTCATGTCACCTTACAATATCATCTTTTCACCGTTTACCAATTCACCAGTCCTTTAAGCCCCATTAGAGAGAAAAAAATCTAATGATTTATTCCTAACCTGTTGTCTTCACTGAGTTATTTCCAACAATGCCACATAGCAATAGTTAACATCAGAGAGACAGCAATTAAAGAAATGTGCATGTTCAAAAAATAATGTATTTAAAATATACAAAGAAATATTAAAACTCAACAATATGAAAACAAACAACCTGATTAAAAAATGGGTCAAAGACCTTAAC
>NW_020171977.1:0-968 GCF_003031525.2 Neophocaena asiaeorientalis asiaeorientalis
GTGACTCAATGTATAGCCTATGCAGCACACACACACACACACACACAAACACACACACATGCTTGGCTCAATCTGACTTAATGTGCAGAGCATACCAGCACACACACACACACACACACACGCACGGCTCACTGTGACTCAAAACACAGCATATACCATTACAGACACACACACACACACAACTCATTGTGACTCAATGCACCGCCTATAGCAGCACACACACAGAAACACACACAGCTCACTGTGACTCAATGCACAGTCTATATCAGCACACACACAACTCATTGTGAGTCAATGCACAGTATGTAGCAGCACACACACAGAATCACACACATACACCTCAGTGACTCAATGCAAAGCCCATACCAGCACTCACAGACACATACACACACCTAATTGTGGTTCAATGCTCAGCCTATACCAGCACACACATACACACACACACACCATACTGTGACTCAGTGCACACTCTACACCACCACATAGACACACACATACACGCACAGCTCATTGTGACTCAGTGTACACTCCATACCAGCACAGACACAGATACACAACACACTTCACTCTAACTCAATGCTCAGACTATACCAGCCCACATGCCCATGCACACAGAGGCAGACACATGGCTCAGTGTGACTCAGTGCACAGCCTACACCACACACACACAAACAGCACACACCCACACAGCTCACTGTGACTCAATGCTCAGTCTATACCAGCAGACACAAGCATACACATGCACGGCTCACTCTGACACAATGCACGGTCTATACCAGCACACACACACACATGCACGGCTCAATGTGACTTAATGCACAGACCATACCAGCACGCACACACACACACACACACATGGCTCACGGTGACTCAAGGCACAGTCTATACCATCACACACACAGACACACAACTCATTGTGACTTAATGCACAGCCTATAGCAGCACACACACAGACACACACACACACA
>NW_020171977.1:36802-37209 GCF_003031525.2 Neophocaena asiaeorientalis asiaeorientalis
CACACACACACACACACCATACTGTGACTCAGTGCACACTCTACACCACCACATAGACACACACACACACGCACAGCTCATTGTGACTCAGTGTACACTCCATACCAGCACAGACACAGATACACAACACACTTCACTCTAACTCAATGCTCAGACTATACCAGCCCACATGCCCATGCACACAGAGGCAGACACATGGCTCAGTGTGACTCAGTGCACAGCCTACACCACACACACACAAACAGCACACACCCACACAGCTCACTGTGACTCAATGCTCAGTCTATACCAGCAGACACAAGCATACACATACACGGCTCACTCTGACACAATGCACAGCCTATACCAGCACACACACAAACGCACGGCTTACTGTGTGACTCAATGCACAGCCTATACCAACCCCC
>NW_020171978.1:0-268 GCF_003031525.2 Neophocaena asiaeorientalis asiaeorientalis
AAAAGAAAGCTGGAGTACCAATTCTCATATCAGACAAAATACACTTTAAAAAAAGACTATTACAAGAGACAAGGAAGAACACTACATAATGATCAACGGATCAATCCAAGAAGAAGATATAACAATTGTAAATATTTATGCACCCAACATAGGAGCACCTCAATATATAATGCAAATACTAAAAGCCATAAAAGGGGAAATCGACAGTAACACAATCATAGTAGGGGACTTTAACACCCCACTTTCACCAATGGACAGATCGTCCAAA
>NW_020171978.1:477-1263 GCF_003031525.2 Neophocaena asiaeorientalis asiaeorientalis
CTATGAGACTAGATATCAATTACAGGAAAAGATCTGTAAAAAATACAAACACATGGAGGCTAAACAATACACTACTTAACAACGAAGTGATCACTGAAGAAATCAAAGAGGAAATAAAAAAATGCCTAGAAAGAAATGACAATGGAGACACAATGACCCAAAACCTATGGGATGCAGCAAAAGCAGTTCTAAGAGGGAAGTTTATAGCAATACAATCCTACCTTAAGAAACAGGAAACATCTAAAATAAACAACCTAACCTTACACCTAAAGTAATTACAAAAAGAAGAACAGAAATACCCCAAAGTTAGCAGAAGAAAAGGAATCATAAAGATCAGATCAAAAATAAATGAAAAAGAAATGAAGGAAATGATAGCAAAGATCAATAAAACTAAAAGCTGGTTCTTTGAGAAGATAAACAAAATTGATAAACTATTAGCCAGATTTATCAAGAAAAAAAGAGAGACGACTCAAATCAACAGAATTAGAAATGAAAAAAAACTGACACTGCAGAAATACAAAGGATCATAAGAGATTACTACAAGCAGCTCTATGTCAATAAAATGGACAACCTGGAAGAAATGGATGAATTCTTAGAAATGCACAACCTGCCAAGACTGAACCAGGAAGAAATAGAAAATATGAACAGACCAATCACAAGCACTGAAGTTGAAACTGTGATTAAAAATCTTCCAACAAACAGAAGCCCAGGACCAGATGGCTTCACAGGTGAATTTCATGAAACATTTAGATAAGAGCTAACACCTATCATTCTCAAACTCTTCCA
>NW_020171979.1:0-272 GCF_003031525.2 Neophocaena asiaeorientalis asiaeorientalis
ACAAATAGATAGAGAGATATACCACGTTCTTGGATTGGAAGCATCAACATTGTGAAAATGATTATATTACCCAAAGAAATCTACATATTCAATACAATCTGTACCAAACAACCAATGGCATTTCTCACAGAACTAGAACAAAAAATTCCACAATTCATATGGAAACACAAAAGATCCCAAAGAGCCAAAGCAATCTTGAGAAAGAAAAATGGAGATGGAGGAATCAGGCTCCCTGACTTCAGACTATACTATAAAGCTACAGTAATCAAGAC
>NW_020171979.1:292-29091 GCF_003031525.2 Neophocaena asiaeorientalis asiaeorientalis
AACAGAAAGATAGATCAATGGAACAAGATAGAAAGCCCAGAGATAAACCCACGCATATATGGTTACCTTATCTTTGACAAAGGAAACAAGAATATACAGTGTAGAAAAGACAGCCTCTTCAATAAGTGGTGCTGGGAAACCTGGACAGCTACATGTAAAATAATGAAATTAGAATACTCACTAGCACCATACACAAAAATAAACTTAAAATGGATTAAAGACTTAAATGTAAGGCCAGACACTGTCAAATTCTTAGAGGAAAACATAGGCAGAACACTCTATGACATAAATCACAGCAAGATCCTTTTTGACTCACCTCCTAGAGGAATGGAAATAAAAACAAAAATAAACAAATGGGACCTAATGAAACTTAAAACTTTTGCACAGCAAATGAAGCCATAAACATTACGAAAAAAAAAGCCCTCAGAATGGGAGAAAATATTTGCAAATGAAGCAACTGACACATGGTTAATCTCCAAAATTTACAAGCAGCTCATGCAGCTCAATATGAAACAAAAAAAACCTGATGCAAAAATGGGCAGAAAGCTTAAATAGACATTTCTCCAAAGAAGATATACAGATTGCCAACAAACACATGAAGGAATGCTCAACATCATTAATCATTAGAGAAATGCAAATCAAAACTACAATGATATATCATCTCACACCGGTCAGAATGGCCATCATCAAAATGTCTAGAAATAATAAATGCTGGAGAGGGTGTGGAGAAAAGGGAACCCTCTTGCACTGTTGGTGGGAATGTAAGTTGATACAGCCACTATATTGAACAGTATGGAGATTCCTTAAAAAAACACAAATAGAACTACCTTATGACCCAGCAATCCCACTATTGGGCATATACCCTGAGAAAACCATAATTCAAAAAGAGTTATGTACCTCACTGTTCATTGCAACTCTATTTACAATAGCCAGGACATGGAAGCAACCTAAGCGTCTATCAGCAGATGAATGGAGAATGAAGATGTGGCACATATATACAATGGAATATTACTCAGCCATAAAAAGAAACGAAATTGAGTTATTTGTAGTGAGGTGGATGGCCCTAGCATCTGCCATACAGAGTGAAGTAAATCAGAAAGAGAAAAACAAATACCATGTGCTAACACATATATATGGAATCTAAAAAACAACAACAAAATATGGTCTTGAATTACCTAGGAGCAAGACGGGAATAAAGATGCAGACCTACTAGAGAATGGACTTGAGGATACAGGGAGGGGGAAGGGTAAGCTGGGACAAAGCGAGAGAGTGGCATGGACATATATACACTACCAAATGTAAAATACATAGCTAGTGTGAAGCAGCCACATAACACAGGGAGATCAGCTCGGTGCTTTGTGACCCCCTAGAGTGGTGGGATAGGGAGGGTGGGAGAGAGGGAGACCCAAGAGGGAAGAGATATGGGTATATATGTATATGTATAACTGATTCACTTTGTTATAAAGCAGAAACTAACACACCATTGTAAAGAAATTATACTCTAATAAAGATGTGAAGAAAAATAAATCTATGCTGACTATAAGAGATTCACTTCATATGTAAGAACATATGCAGACTGAAAGTGAAGGAGTGGAAAAATACTCCATGCAAATGGAAACCAAAGGATGCTGGGGTAGCTCTACTTATATTGGTCAAAAATAAACATTAAAACAAAGATTTCTGTAAGAGAGAAAGAAGGATATTACATAATGATAATGGGGTAACTCTAACCATAGTACATAACATTTGTAAATATTAATTCACCTAACTTAGGATCACCTAAATAAATAAAGCAAATATTAACAGAATGAAAGGGAGAAATGGAAAATAAAACAATAATAATAGGAGACTTTAATACTCCACTTACTTCAATGGGTGGATCATGTAGCCAAAAAATCAGTAAGGAAACATTGTCTTTAATGGACACTTTAGACCTGTCAGACATAACAGTTATATACAGAACATTTCATCCAAAAGCAACAAAATAAACATTCTTAGTGCACACGGAACATTCTCCAGGCTAGATCATAAGTTAGGCCACAAAACAAGTATTAACATATTTAAGAATATTGAAATCATATCAAACATCTTTTTCCACCTCAAAGGTATGAGACTAGAAATTAGTTACAAGAAGAAAAGCAGAAAATTAAAAATACGTGGAGATTACACTACGTAATACTGAACAACCTATGAGTCAATGAAGACTTCAAAAGAGGAGTCAAAAAATACCTTGTGACAAATAAAATTGTAAATAAAATATATCAAAATTTATGAGATATGAATAAGTAGTTCAAACAGGGAAGCTCATAGCAAGACATTTTTACCTCAAGAAACAAGAAAAATCTCAAATAAACAATATAAATTTACACCTCAAAGAATTAGAAAAAAAACAAATGAAGTCCAAAGTTTGTACAAGAAAGGAAATAATAAAAAAAGATCATAACATAAATAAAGTAGAAACTAAAAAAGAAAATAAAAAAATAATTAAACCAAAAGCTGGTTCTTTGAAAGATAAACAAAACTGACCTACCAAGAAAAAAAGAAAGAGAACTCAAATAAATAGAATCAGAAATGAAGCAGGAAATGCTACAAGTGATAACACAGAAATACAAAAGATCAGAACATACTACTATGGATACATGAAATAGAAAATATGATAGATAATTACTAGTTAGGAGATTGAAGCAGTAATCAAAAACCTCCCAACACATAAAAGTCCAGGAAGATATTGCTTCACTGACGAATTCTACCAAACATTCAAAGAGTTAATGTTTATACTTCTCAAACTCTTCCAAAAAATAGAAGTGAAGGGAACATTTCCAAACCCATTTTACATGGTGAGCTTTACCTTGATACCAAGAACATACAAGGAAGCCACAAGAAAATTACAGGCCAATGTATATAATAAGCATAAACGCAAAAATCCTTAACAAAATACTAACAAACCATATTTAACAGCACATTAAAAGCATCACACAACATGATCAAGTGGGATTTATGCCAGGGGTGCAAGGTTGGTTCAAATTTTGCAAATCAATGAGATACACCACATTAACAAATGAAGGATAAAAATCTTATGATCAACTCAATAGATGCAGAAACAAGTATTTGACAAAATAAAACTCAATTTATAATAAAAACTCTCAACAAAATGGGTATAGAGGGAATGTGCTTCAACATACTAAAGGCCATATATGACAATCCTACAGCTAACATCATACTCAATGATGAAGAGCTAAAATCTTTTCTTCTAAGATCAAGAACAAGACAAGAAAAACCCTAAAGTCTCCACCCTAAACCGTTAGAATTAATAAATTCAGTACAGTTGCAGCATAAAAAATCAATACACAAAAATTGGTTGCATTTCCATGAGCTAATAATGAATTATAAGGAAGAGAAATTAAGAGAACAATAACATTTACAATCTCATCAAAAATAATAAGATGTCTAGGAATAAAATTAACCAAGGAAGTGAAAGACCTCTATTCTGAAACCTATAAGATATTGATGAAACAACATTAACAAAAACTTGAAGAAGGTACATATAATTGGAATGATAGTCCATGCTAATGGATTAGAAGAATCAATATTGTGTAAATGTCTGTACTACCCAAAGCAATCTACAGATTCAGTACAAGCCCTATCAAAATTCCAATGGCATTTGTGAAACCTAACTCAAAATGAATTATAGACTTGAATGTGAGATTGGATCTGGATGGCAGAGTAGAAGGACATGAAACTCACCTCTCCCCACAAACACATCAAAAACACATTGACATGTGGAAAAATTCTCATGGAAAACTAACTGGAAACTGGCAGAAAAACTACACAATCAAATCTGCAAGAAAGATTTCCACATAACCAGGCAGAAAGGAAAAAAGGCATAGCATCAGGACCTTTGCCCCTGGAAGGAATATGAAAGGAAGAGAAAGTCTGCACAGGCAGACACTCGTCCTGGGGAGTGAATAGGTTGAGCCACACACTGGGTGTCTCAGTCCTGGGGTCCTACACAGAGGAGGCAAACCTCCTTGGATGCTGGGACAGATGAAAGGGCTGGAGGGGCTTCCTTGGTGGTGCAGTGGTTGAGAGTATGCCTGCCGATGCAGGGGACACGGGTTCGTGCCCCAGTGCGGGAGGATCCTACATGCCGTGGAGCGGCTGGGACAAACAGTGTGGAGAGAGCTCTGCACTGCCAGATGCCACCTTGCCACACTCCTCAATACAAGCCAGGTTAACACCCTGGCCTCACTCATTCCACACCACAGCTTGGTGCTGGATCTAGGGCAGCTGGACCCTGGGAAAAGACTAGCAATGCAGAAATGGTCTGGGGGTCTGGTGTGTGGTCAAGGTGGGGCTGCAGCGGCCATTGTCAGTACTTACTTGGGTGGTGCCTCTAGAATCCCTGCGAACAGCATTGTTTATCTCCCAGCCTATTGAGTGCTCTGGCCCCACCCACTCCACACTACAGCTTGGTGCTGGATCTGAAGCAAACAGGTCTTAGGAGAAGACTTGATCTAGGGACACAAAAGTCCTGGGAGACTTGGATGTGGTCCAGGTAGAGGAGCAGTGGTCATTGTTGGCAGTTACATGGGTAGCAACGTGGGAGCCACCATGACCATCACACTGCAGTCTGTTTCCTAGCTAAGCAAGTGTTCTGGCCTCACCCACTCCACACCACATCTTGGCACTACATCTGGGCAGATGGGTCCTAGGAAAAGACTGCCACAGAGGCAACCCAGATCTATGAGGTCACTTCAATATCTGCAGCTACAATCCCAAGTTCCCACCTAGCAAATACTCCAGTCCTGCCCACTCCACACCACAGCCTTGCACTAGATTTGGAACAACTACAACAGGGGAAGATATGTAACCTTTGGCTGCATCTGAGCAGAGCCATGAATACCTATAAAGGTGGTAAATCAGTCTTATCTGAGTGCACTGGCCTCACTTGCTTCAGCACTCTCCTCCTTTGGGGCAGGCCACTCAATAAAGGGGAATGATGTCTGATTGAGCCTGAAAATCAGAGCTTCTGATCCAAAGACAGAAGACCAGACCCCACCCCTGAAAGGGTGGCCACAGCCATGGAGCAGAGAAGTCCGACCTCATTCACTGCACAGGCTTTAGATCTTCCAACACCAACCATAGCCACTATCAAAATGATAGTGGCCAGAACACTCTGAGGAAGGATGTGGCTGACATCCATATCAAAATCAGCTCTCACACCAAAGACACTGGACACACAGAGCCTACATAAGAATGTTCTCACATAAAAACACCCCTTTGAGACCACAATTGATAATTGTTTCTCTTAAATTCATAGAGACAGAGAAAGTTAAGTAAAACGAAAAGGTAGAAGAACCACTCCCAATTAATATAGTAAGAAAAATCCCCTGAAAGAATAAATAATTAAACAGACATCATTGATTGACCATACACTGAGTTCAAACAGGTGGTATTAAAATTCTAACTGAATTAAGAAAGATTACTGTAACAAGGAACTAGAAACTATAAAGATGAATCAATCAAATAAAGACAATTCAATCACTGAGATAAAAAACAATCTGGAAGTAATGAATAGAAGACTAAATGACATGGGAGAATGAATAAATGATCTGGAAGTTAGAATAATGGAAACCACACAATCAGTAGACACAAAGAAAAATGAAAAAAGAAAAAGAAAGTAACATACAAAATTGATGGGATAATATGAAATGTGCTAACCTACACATAATAAGTGTTCCATAAAGTGCAGAGAGAGAGAGAGAAGGGAATTGAAAACGTATTTGAAGAAATTATGGATGAAAACACCCCAAGTCTAAAAATCGAAACAGATATCCAGGTACAGGAAACACGGAGAGTCCCAAACAGGATGAACCCAAACAGACCCACACCAAGACATATCATAATTAAAATGGTAAAATTAAAAATAAAGAGAGGTTTCTAAGGGCAGCAAGAGAAAAGAAAAGAATCAGTTACAAGGGAATCCCATAAAGTTATCAGCTGATTTCTCTGCAGAAACTTTTCATGCCAGAAGGGAGTGGCATGATATATTCAAAGTGCTGAAAGGGGAAAATCTACAACGTAGGATACTCTACCTAGCAAAATTACCATTTAGGATAGAAGGAGAGGTAAAGAATTTCTCAAACAAGCAAAAATTCAGCAATACTAAGCCTAACCTAAAAGAACTATTGAAGTATCTTCTCTAAGTAGGAAAGAAACAAGAATTTATAGAAAGGAGAAAATCACAATAGAAAAGGCAAATATATAGTAAGAATTGGAGATCACTTAACTAAGCTACTACATAGATTAAAAAAAAAATCAAAAAATTGTAAAAGCAATTATAACTACAACAAACAGAAAAAGGATAAGCATGAAGATATAAAATAGGACATCAAAATCACAAAATGTAGGGGAGTGGTATATAAAACCATAGATATTTTAGAAAGTATTTAAACTTGAATGACAGTTTAAAGCAAGTAGATATAGTTATGGGTAAACATACTTGAACTCCATGGTAACCACAAATAAAAAACATACAGTAGATACACAAAAACAAAAAAGAAATTAAAGCATAATACAAAAGAAAATCATCAAAACACAAAAGTTAAAACAAAAAAGAGTAAAAAATGAACAAAGAAGAACTACAGAAACAACTGGAAAAAATGGGTTAAAATGGCAATTCATACATACCACTCAATAATTACTTTAAATGCTCAGATTAAAAGACTGAGCATTGGATTTTAAAAAAAGAGATATAATATGCTGCCTATAAGAGATTCACTTCAGCGTGAAAGACATACACAGACTGAAGGGGAGGGAATAGGAAAAGTTACTTCATGCAAATGGAAATGACAAGAAAATGGGGGTAGCAATACTCATATCAGATGAAATAAACTTTAAAACAAATGCTATAAAGAAAAACAAAGAGAGGCCTTATATAATGATAAAGACATCAATACAAGGAGAGGATAATAACACTCATTACCATAAACACACCCAATATAGGAGCACCTAAGTATAGAAAGCAAATACTAACAGACATAAAGGGAGAAATTGACAGGAATACAATAATAGTAAGAGACTTTAATTCTTGCTGACATCAATGGACAGATCATGCAGAAAGAAAATCAATTGGCAACAGAGGTCCTAATGACACAATAGACAAATTGGACTTAATTGATATCTAAAGGACACTATATCCAAAAATAACAGAATACACCTTTTTTAAGTGTGTAAGGAATGTTCTGTAAGATAGACCACATAGCAGATCACAAAGCAAACCTCAACAAATTTAAGATAAGAGGATAGAAATTATATTAAGCAACTTTTCTTACCACAGTTGTATGAAACTAGAAATCAACTACAGAAAGAAAAAACAGGAAAAGAACAAACATGTGGAGATTAAGCAAAATGCTACTAAAAAACCTATAAGTCAATGGTAAAATCAAAGAAGAAATAAGACAATACCTTGAGGAAAACAAAAAGGAAACACTTTACAAAATCTGTGGGATGCAGCAAAAGCAGTTCTAAAAGGGAAAGTTCATAGGAATACAAACCTTCCTCAAGAAATAAGAACAATCTCAAATAAACAACCCAACTTACCACATAAAAGAATTGAAAAGGAAGAAAAAACAAAGCCCAAAGTCTACATAATAAAGGGAATGATAAAGATCACAGAGGAAATCAATGAAATAGAAATAAAAAACACAATGGAAAAGAATCAATAAAACCAAGAGTTGGTTTTCTGAAAAGATAAAATTGGCAAACCTTTAGATAGGTTCACTAAGAAGAATAAAGGAGGACTCAAATAAACAAGAAGTGAAAGAGGAGAAATTACAACCAATAACACAGAAATACAAAAAATCCTAAGAGAATACTATGAACAATTTTATGCCAACAAATTGGACCACCTAGAAGAAATGGACAAATTTCTAGAAACATACATCATGCGAAGGAGGTGAAAGACCTATGCTCTGAAAACTAAAAAATATTGATAAGGAAATTGAAGTTCATTCATAGAAATGGAAAGATATCCCATGCTCATGAATTGGAAGAATTAATAGTGTTAAAATGACCATACTACCCAAAGCAATCAACAGATTTAATGCAAACCCTTCCAAATACCCATGATATTTTTCACAGAAACAGAACAAACAATCCTAAAATTTATATAGAACCACAAAAGACCCATAATTGCCAAATCACTCCTGAGAAAGAAGAACAAAGCTGGAGGTATGGTCTTTTGAGACTTCAGTCTATACTACAATGCTATAGTAAAACAGCATGGTACTGGCACAAAAACATGCACATAGATCAGTGGAACATAGTAGAGAGCCCAGAAATAAACCCATGCATCTATGGTCAATTAATCTACAACAAAGGGGCAAGAATATACAATGGAGAAAACACAATTTCTTTAATATTTGTGCGGGGAAAGCTGAAGATACAAAAGTAAAGCAATGAAATTAGAACATTCTCTCACACTGTATACAAAAATAAGCTCAATGGTTTAAAGACCTAAATGTAATACATGACACCATAACACTCCTAGAAGATAATATAGACAGAACACTCTTTGACATAAATCATAGCAATATTTTCATAGATCAATCTCCCAAGGGAAAATAAATAAAATCACAAATAAACAAATGGGACCTAATCAAACTTAAAAGATTTGCACAGCAAAGGAAACCAGTGACAAAATGAAAAGATGACCTACAGAATGGGAAAAAAGAACATTTGAAAATCATGTATTTGATAAGCAGTTAATATCCAAATATATATTTAAAAACTCATACAACTCAGTAGCAAATAAACCCCAAATTATCCAATCTTAAAATGGGCAGAGGATCTGGGTCGACAATTTTTTGAAGAAAACATACAAATGGTCAACAGTTACATGAACAGATGCTGAACATCACTCATCATCAGTGAAATGCAAATCAAAACCACAATGAGATATCACCTCACACTTATTATAATGGTTATTATCAAAAATACAAGAAATAACAAGTATTGGCAAGGATGTGTGGAAAAGGGAATCATAGTACACTATTGGTGAGAATGTAAATTGGTTGAGCCACTATGGAAAACAGTATGGAAGTTCCTCAAAAATTTAAAAATAGAAGTACTGTGGCTTCTGCAATTCTACTTCTGCATACTTATCTGAAGAAGATAAAAACAATAACTGGAAAGTATATATGCACCTTCATGGTCACTGCATCATGATTTACAATAGTGAAGGTATGGAAACAACCTAAATGTCCATTGACAGATTAATGAATAAAATGTGAGAAATATATATTATTAAGACATAATAAAAACAATGAAATCTTGCCATTTGCACCAACATGGATGAAACTTGAGGACATTATGCTTAGTATAAGTGAGATAGAGAAAAACAAATACTATGTGATCTCATATTAGGACACTCCTCCAAAAAAAAATGCTATAATTATAGAGAACAGAATGGTGTTTGCCAGAGGTGAGGGTGGGGTAAGAATGAAGGGTTGATGAAATGGGTGACAAGAGGCAAAAGGTACAAAATTCCAGTTATAAAATATATAAGTCATGGGGATGTAAGGTACAGCACAGTAATTATGGTGCACAATACCATATTGAATATTTTAAAGTTGCTAAGAAAGTAGATATTAAAAGTTCTCATCACAAGAAAAAAAATTTGTACTTATATATGATGAAGAATGTTAACTAGACTTATTGTAGTCAAAATTTTGCAATATATACAAATATTGAATTACTCTGTTGTACACCTGAAACTAATATAATGTTTTTCAGTTATATGTCAATTTAAAAAATAGAGGCCTATAATATGGAGGAACTTGAATGCACTTTTGTGTGGTGGGTGAGGAGGTGGATCATAAGAATTATGAAAATAAAATACCTTATATCTAACAGGTCTTGAGAAATAATGATAAAATATAAGAATGTGAGGGGCTTTATATGGTTTGTCACAATCCTCACAATTCCATGATAGGTATGATAATTATCCTCATTTGCTAGATTACAAAAAACAAAACAAAAACACAAGATAGAGAGGTTATATAATTTGGTCAAGGATATACAGCTTATAATTAGTGATAGGGCTGGGAATTTTATAATCCTGGAAGTCTGAGTCCAGAGATCATGAGTTTAATCACTGTAGCATTAGTCTATAACCTAATTCAGTAAAATATATTTCATGGGAAGCATTTACATTTTAAGGTGTTTTTCCCTTTTAATAAAAAAATATGTATCATACACTCAGAATGTTGTGATACATGCATTTGGATTTTGTTCACATTTTCCCACATCCTAAAAACTCATTTTTGTCTCTACCTTCTTTCTAAATGCTTATTTCAATCTTTTGTGTGGGAGCAAACCTTGGAGATGACTGTAAATAAATATATGATATTATGAATGGTCTCAGCCATAATTATATACAAATGCATAAAAGAAAAACTTGAAAAACAACACTGAAATATTAAATTTGGTTATCTTTGGTAAACTTGCTTATGAATAGTTACAATTTTCTACTTTAATTTGTCTGATTTGCTAGAATTTCTTTAGTATACATATTGGTTTTAATCAGAAAATAGTACTATAAAGCATGACTCAGCAATTAGGTAAATGAAGAAAAATACAATTGCTTCAAAACAAATAACATTTTGAGATGCACTAAAAAAGACAGTAAGGCATAATGGATAGTCGGTAGACATTACATTACATAGAAAGGGAGTATAGGTTATGAAACATCCATGGAATGTATTATATACTAGATTATATACTAGATCTTATAGGAAACCTTAGATGAATAAATCAGTAATTATGAATGTGACCTTAATGAGACCAAGGTTAGAATTACCAATAATGTAGATAGTAGAAAATAAAAAGGACACTGAATAACCAACATAAGATAATGTAAGGCAATGGTATGATATCTAATGCAAATCAATTTTAAAATTCATTGAAATGGATGATTTTCTATTAAAAGAATTATCCAGGCTTCCCTGGTGATGCAGTGGTTGAGAGTCCGCCTGCCAATGCAGGGGACACAGGTTTGTGCCCCGGTCCGGGAAGATCCCACATGCCATTGAGCAGCTAGGTCCGTGAGCTATGGCTGCTGAGCCTGCGTATCTGGAGCCTGTGCTTCACAACAGGAGAGGCCACAACGGTGAGAGGACTGCGTACCACAAGAAAAAAAAAAAAGAATTATCCAAATGAAATGAGAATATAAAAATGAAACCATAGAACATTTTCTAATGCCATATACAAAAATAAATTCAAAATGAATTAAAGACCTAAGTGTAAGACCAGAAATCATAAAATTCCTAGAAGAAAACATAGGCAGCACAGTCTTTGACATGATTCTTAGCAATATTTTTTGGATCTGTCATCCTGAGCAGGTGAAACAAAATTAAAAAATAAACAAATTGGATGTAACTAAATGTGAAAGCTTTTACACAGTGAAGGAAACCATCAACAAAACAAAAAGAAAACCTACAGAATGAGAGATGATATTTGCAAATGTTACTTCTGATAAGGGGTTAATATCCAAAATACATAGATATCAATACCCAAAAAGCAAACCGATTAAAAAATGTGCAGAAGATGCAATTAGCCACTTTTCCAAAGAAGACATACAGATGTTCAATAGGCACATGAAAAGATGCTCAATATCACAAAGCATTAGGGAAATGCAAATCAAAACCACAATGAGATATCACCTTAAATCTGTCAGAATGGCTATCTTCAAAAGAGAGCAAATAATAAATGTTGGCAAGGATGTGGAGAAAATAGAACCCTAGTTCACTGTTGGTGTGAATGTAAATTGGTACAGCCTGTATGGAAAACAGTATGGAGGTTCCTCAGAAGATTAAAAATAGATTTACCATATGATCCAGCAATTCCACCCCTGGATATTATCCAAAATAAATGAAAACATTAATCTGAAAGGGTATATACACCCCAATGTTCATAGCAACACTATTTACAATAGCCAAGACATGGAAACAACCAAAGTGTCCATTAACAGATGAATGGATAAAGAAGATGTGATATACATATATAAAATGGAATATTCCTCAGCCATAAAAAAACTAAATTTTGCCATTTACAACAACATGGATGGGTATTATGCTTAGTGAATTAAGTCAGAGAAATTCAAATACTGCATGTTTTCACTTATATGTGGAATCTAAAAAATAAAACAAATGAAAAAAATAACAAAATATAAATACACTCATAGCTACAGAGAACAAAACAGCTGTTGGAAGAAGTGTGGGGAGGGGGCAAGATAGCAGAATGGGATGAATAAGTACAAACTACTAGGTATAAAATAAATAAGACATCCCTCACCCCTATTGTCAATTAATCTACGACAAGGAGGCACATATATACAATGGAGAATAGAGAGTCTCGTCAACAAGTGGTGCTGGGAAAATGGGATAGTCACATGTAAAACAATTAGATTAAAATATTCCCTTGCACCTTCTAGAAAAATAAACTAAAAATCATTTAAAGACCTAAATGTAAGAACAGAAATATAAAACTCCTAGAAGAGAATATAGGCAGTACACTCCTTGACATAACCTGCAGCAATATATTTTTTTGGATCAGTCTCTTAAGGCAAAAGAAATAAAATGAAAAGTAAACAAATGGGACCTAATTAAACTTAAGAGCTTTTGTACAGCAAAGGAAGCCAATGACAAAATGAAAAGACAACTTATGGAATGAAGAAAAAATTTGCAAATTATGTGACCAATAAAGGGTTAATATCCAAAATACATGAGCAGCTCATGCAAATCCATATCAAAAAAAAATCCAATCAAAAAATGGGCAGAAGACCTGAACAGACATTACTCCAAAGAAGACATACAGATGGCTAGCAGACAAATGAAAAGATGTCCAACATCGTTAATTATCAGAGAAATGCCAATGTAAACAATGGTATATCACCTCACACCCGTCAGAATGGCTATCATCAAAACATTTACAAGTAACAAATATTGGACAAGATGTGAAGAAAAGGGAACCATTTTACACTGCTGGTTGGAACGTAAATTGGGGCAGCCACTATGGAAAATAATTTTAGAGGTTCCTTAAATACCAAAAATAGAGGTACTATATAACTCAGCAATTCCACTCCTGGGCATATATCTAGAAAAAAAGACTAATTCAAAAAGATACACGCCCCCCACCCCAGTGTTCATAGAAGCCCTATTTACAATAGCCAAGACATGGAAGCAATCCAAGTGCCCATGCTTAGTGAAATAAATTATATAGAGAAAGACAAATACTGTATGACATCACTTGTGTGTGGAATCTAAAATATAATACAAAGGAATGTATATCCAAAATAGAAACAGATTCACAGATTTAGAAAGCAAACTTGTCATTACCAAAGGGTATAGGGAAGGGGGTAGGAACAAATTAGGGGTATGGGATTAACAGATACAAACTACTATATATAAAATAGATAATATACCCGAAAGTAATGTAATATTGTAAATCAACTATACTTTAAATAAATAAAGGAAGGAATTAAGGAAAGAAAGAGAGAAAGAAAGAAAGAAAGAAAGAAAGAAAGAAAGAAAGAAAGAAAAGAAGGAAGGAAGAAAGAAAGAAAATACAACAGTGTAATGCACAGCACAGGTAAGGTAAACAATATTTTATAATACATTTATTTTATTATTTTATTTATTTTTTTATTGGAGTATAATTGCTTTGCAGTGTTGTGTTAGTTTCTGCTGTAATGTCACAGCTCACCCTTCCCCCTCCCCATATCCTCTATTTTATACATGGTAGTGTGTATAAGTCAATGCTACTCTCTCAATTCATCCCACCCTCCCTTTCCCCCTGTGTTTCCACAAGTCCATTCTCTACATCTGTGTCTCTATTCCTGCCCTGCAGATAGGTTCATTAGTACCATTTTTTATATTCCATATAAATGCACTAATATACAGTATTTTTTTTTCTCTTTCTGAATTACTACTCTGTATGACAGACTCTAGGTCAATCCACATCACTACAAATGGCCCAATTCAAACTTTTTATGGGCGAGTAATATTCCATTGTATATATGTACCACAACTTCTTTATCCATTCATCTGTCGATGGAAATTTAGGTTGTTTCCATGACCTGCCTATTGTAAGTAGTGCTGCAATGAACTTTGGAATACATGTATTTTTTTGAATAACGTTTTTCTCAGGGTATATGCCCAGTAGTGTGATTGCTGGGTCATATGGTACTTTTATTTTTGTTTTTTTAAGGAACCTCCATACTGTTCTCCATAGTAGCTGTATGAATTTACATTCCCACCAACAGGGCAAGAGGGTTCCCTTTTGGCCACACCCTCTTCAGCATTTATTGTTTGTAGATTTTTTTATGATGGCCATTCTGACCGGTGTGAGGTGATGTCTCATTGTTGTTTTGATGTGCATTTCTCTAATTATTGATGTTGAGCATATTTTCATGTGTATGTTGTTGATCTGTATGTCTACTTTGGAGAAGTGTCAATTTAGGCCTTCTGCCCAATTTTTGATTGTTTTTTGATATTGAGTTGCATGAGCTGCTTGTATATTTTGGAGATTTACCCTTTGCCAGTTGCAAATATTTCATGTGCAAATATTTTCTCCCATTCGGAGGATTGTCTTTTCATCTTTTTTAGGGTTTCCTTTGCTGTGCAAAAGCTTTTAAGTTTAATTGGGTCCCATTTATTTATTTTGGTTTTTATTTTCATTATACCAGGAGGTGGGTCAAAAAGGATCTTGCTGTGATTTATATCAAAGAGTGCTCTGCATAAGTTTTCCTCTAACAATTTTATAGTGTCTGGCCTTACATTTAGGTCTTTAATCCATTTTGAGTCTATTTTTGTGTATGGTGTTAGGAAGTGTTCTAATTTCATTCTGTGAAGTTTTCCCAGCACCACTTATTAAAGAGACTGTCTTTTCTCCATTGCATATACATACCTCTTTTATCAAAGATAGGGTGACCATAGGTGCATGAGTTTATCTCTGGGTTTTCTATCCTGCTCCATTGATCTATATTACTGTTTTTGTGCTAGTACAATACTGTCTTGATTAATGGAGCTTTGTAGTATAGACTGAAGTCAGGGAGGCATCAGGCTCCAGCTCCATTTTTCTTTCTCAAGATTCCTTTGGATATTCCAGGTCTTTTGTGTTTCCATACAAACTGAAAAATTTTTTGTTCCAGTTCTTTGAAAACTGCCATTGGTAATTTGATAGGGATTTCATTGACTCTGTAGATTGCTTTGGGTAGTATAGTCATTTTCACAGTGTTGATTCTTCCAATCCAAGAACATGGTATATCCCTCCAACAGTTTGTGTCTTATTTGATTTTATTAATCAGTGTCCTATAGTTTTCTGCATACAGGATTTTTTCTGCCTTAAATAGTTTAATTCTTAGATATTTTACTCTTATTTTTTGCAATAGTAAATTTGATTGTTTCCTTAATTTCTATTTCTGATTTTTCAATGTTAGTGTGTAGGTATTCAAGAGATTTCTGTGTATTAATTTTGTATCTTGTGACGTTATTAAATTCATTGATGAGCTCTAGTCATTTTCTGAGAGCATCTTTAGGGTTTTCTATGTATAGGATCATGTCATCTGCAAACAGTGACAGCTTTATTTCTTCTCCAATTTGGATTGTTCTATTTCCTTTTCTTCTCTGATTGCTGTGAATAAAACTTCCAAAACTAGACCAGAGGGCAGACAGCAGAAGCAAGAAGAACTACAATCCTGCAGCCTGTGGAACAAAAACCACATTCACAGAAAGGCTGACAAGATGAAAAGGCAGAGGGCTATGTACCAGATGAAGGAACAAGATAAAACTCCTGAAAAACAACTAAATGAAGGGGAGATAGGGAACCTTCCAGAAAAAGAATTTAGAATAATGACAGTGAAGATGATCTAGGACCTCGATAAAACAATGGAGGCAAAGATCGAGATGATGCAAGAAATGATTAACAAAGACCTAGAAGAATTAAAAAACAAACAAAAAGAGATGAACAATACAATAACTGAAATGAAAACTACACTACAAGGAATCAATAGCAGAATAACTGAGGCAGACGAATGGATAAGTGATCTGGAAGACAGATGGTGGAATTCACTACTGAGGAACAGAATGAAGACAAAAGAATGAAAAGAAATAGAGACAGCCTAAGAGACCCCTGGGACAATATTATATACAACAACATTCACATTATAGGGGTCCCCGAAGGAGAAGAGAGAGAGAAAGGACAGGGAAAATAATTGAAGAGATCATATGCAAAAACTTCCCTAACATGGGAAAGGAAAGAGCCACCCATGTACAGGAAGCACAGAGAGTCCCATACAGGATAAATCCAAGGAGAAACACGCTATGACACATAATAATCAAATTGGAAAAATTAAAGACAAAGACAAATTAATGACAGCAGTAAGAGAATAATGACAAATAACATACAAGAGAACTCCCATAAGGTTAACAGCTGATTTCTCAGCAGAAAGCCTACAAGCCAGACCTTCCTTGTCTCTTGTAACATTCTTTATTTTAAAGTCTATTTTACCTGTTATGAGTATTGCTACCCCAGCTTTCTTTTGGTTTACATTTGCATGGAATATTTTTTTCCATCCTCTCACTTTCAGTCTGCATGTGTCCGTAGGTCTGAATTTGCTCTCTTGTAGACAGCATATATGTGGGTCTGTTTCTGTATCCATTCAGCAAGCCTGTGTCTTTTGGTTGGAGCATTTAATCGATTCACGTTTAAGGTAATTATTGATATGTATGTTCCTATGACCATTTTCTTAAGTGTTTTGGGTTTGTTTTTACAGGTCCTTTTCTTTTATTGTGTTTCCAACTTAGAGAAGTTTCTTTACATTTGTTGTAGAGCTGGTTTGGTGGTGCTGAATTCTCTTAGCTTTTGCTTGCCTGTAAAGCTTTTGATTTCTCCATCGAATCTGAATGAGATCCTTGCTGGGTAGAGTAATCTTTGTTTTAGGTTCTTCCCTTTCAACACTTTAAGTATATCATGCCACTCCCACTACATAATGATCAACGGATCAATCCAAGAAGCAGATATAATGACTATAAATATATATGCACCCAACATAGGAGCACCTCAATACATAAGGCAACTGCTAACAGCCATAATAGAGGACACAGTGACACAATAATAGTGGGAGATTTAACACCTCACATCAATGGACAGACCAATGAAAATGAAAATAAATAAGGAAACAGAAGCTTTAAGTGACACAATAGACAAGACAGATTTAATTCATATTTATAGGGCATTCCATCCAAGAACAGCAGATTACATTTTCTTCTCAACTATGCACGGAACATTCTCCAGGATAGATCACATCTTGGGTCACAAATCAAGCATCAGTAAATTTTAGAAAACTGAAATCATATCAAGCATCTTTTCTGACCAGAACGCTATGAGATTAGAAATTAATTGCAGAGAAAAAAATGTGAAAAACACCAACACAAGGAGGTTAAACAATACATTACTAAATTACAAAGAGATCACTGAAAAAGTCAAAGAGGAAATCAAATACCTAGAGACAAATGACAAGTAAAACACAACGTTCCAACACCTATGGGATGCAGAAAAGGCAGTTCTAAGACGGAAGTTTATAGCTATACAAGCCTTCCTCAAGAAAGCCCTAGAACCCTAGAAACAAGAAAAATCTCAAAAAAACAAGCTAACCTTACACCTGAAGGAACTAGAGAAAGAAGAACAAACAAAACCCAAAGTTAGCAAAAAGAAAGAAATCATAAACATCAGAGCAGAAATAAATTAAATAGAAACAAAGAAAACAATAGCAAAGATGAATAAAACTAAAAGCGGGTTCTTTGAGAAGTTACACAAAATTGATAAACCACTAGCCAGACTCATCAAGAAAATGAGGGGGATAACTCAAATCAATAAAATTAGGAATGAAAAAGGAGAAGTTACAACAGACACCACAGAAACACAAAGCATCCTAAGAGACTACTACAAGCAACTCTATGCTAATAAAATGGACAACCTGGAAGAAATGGACAAATTCTTAGAAAGATATAACCTTCCAAGACTGAACCAGGAAGAAATAGAAAATATGAACAGACCAATCACAAGTAATGAAATTGAAACTGTGATTAAAAATCTTCCAGCAAAAAATGTCCAGGACCAGATGGCTTCACAGGTGAATTCTATCATTTAGAGAAGAGCTAACACCCATCCTTCGTAAAATCTTCCAAAAAATTGCAGAGAAAGGAAGACTCCCAAACTCATTCTATGAGACCACAATCACCCTGATACCAAAACCAGACAGATACTGCAAAAAAAGAAAATTACAGACCAATATCACTGATGAATATAGATGCAAAAATCCTCAACAAAATACTAGCAAACAGAATCGAACAACACTTTAAAAGGATCATAAACCATGATTAAGTGGGATGTATCCCAGGGATGCAAGGATTTTTCAATATTTGCATATCAATCAATGTGACACACCATATTAACAAATTGAACAATAAAAACAATATGATCATCTCAATAGATGCAGGAAAAGCTTTTGACAAAATTCAACACCAATTTATAATAAAAAATCTCCAGAAAGTGGGAATAGAGGGAACCAATCTCAACATAATACAGGCCATATATGACAAACCCACAGCAAACATCATTCTCAATGGTGAAAAACTGAAAGCATTTCCTCTAAGGCCAGGAACAAGACAAGATTGTCCACTCTCACCACTATTATTCAACATAGTTTTGGAAGCCCTAGCCATGGAAATCAGACAAGAAAAAGAAATAAAAGAATACAAATTGGAAAAGAAGAAGTAAAGCTCTCACTGTTTGCAGATGACATGATACTATACATAGAGAATCCTAAAGACGCCACCAGAAAACTACTAGAGCTAATAAATGAATTTGGTAAAGTAGCAGGGTACAAAATTAATGCACAGACATCTTTTGCATTGCTATACAACAATGACGAAAAATCTGAAAGAGAAATTATGGAAACACTCCCATTTACCATTGTAACAAAAAGAATAAAATACACAGGAATAGACTTACCTAGGGAGGCAAAAGACCTGTATGCAGAAAACTATAGGACACTGATGAAAGAAATTAAAGATGATACCAACAGATGGAGAGATATACCATATTCTTGGATTGGAAGAATCGATATTGTGAAAATGACTATAGTACCCACAGCAACCTACAGATTCAACACAATCCCTATCAAATTACCAATGGCATTTTTTACGGAACTAGAACAAATCATCTTAAAATTTGTATGGAGACACAGAAGACCCCGAATAGCCAAAGCACTCTTGAGGGAAAAAAATGGAGCAGGAGGAATCAGACTCCCTGACTTCAGACTATACTACAAAACTACTGTAATATAGACAATATGGTTCTGGCACAGAAACAGAAACACAGATCAATGGAACAAGATAGAAAGCCTAGAGATACACCCATGCACCTATGGTCAACCAGTCTATGACAAAGGAGGCAAGGATATACAATGGAGAAAAGACAGTCTCTTTTCTCCTTTTTTCTTTTTGCTGTCAGAAAAGGCAGTAAGTGGTGCTGGGAAAACTGGACAGCTACATGTAAATGAATGAAATTAGAAAACTCCCTAACACCATACACAAAAATAAACTCAAAATGGATTAGAGACCTAAATGTAAGACTGGACACTATAGAACTCTTAGAGGAAAACATAGGAAGAACACTCTTTAACATAAATCATAGCAAGATCTTTTCTTATCCACCTCCTAGAGTAATGGAAATAAAAACAAAAATAAACAGAGGGGATCTAATGAAACTTCAAAGCTTTTGCACAGCAAAGGAAGCCATAAACAAGATGAAAAGACAACCCTTAGAATGGGAGAAAATATTTGCAAACGAATCAACGTACAAAGGACTAATCACCAAAATACAAAGGGCTCATGCAGCTCAATATTAAAAAAAAAAAAGAAACAACCTGATGCAAAAATGGGCAGAAGACCTAAATAGACGTTTCTCCAAAGAAGACATAGAGATGGCCAAGAAGAACATGAAAAGCTGTTCAGCATCACTAATTATTAGAAAAATGCAAATCAAAACTACAATGAGGTACCACCTCACACCAGTTAGAATGGGTGTAATCAGAAAATCTACCAACAACGAATGCTGGAGAGAATGTGGAGAAAAGGGAACCCTCTTGCACTATTGGTGGGAATGTAAATTGATACAGCCACTATGGACAGCAGTATGGATGTTCCTTAAAAAACTAAAAATAAAATTACCGTATGATCCAGCAATCCCACTACTGGGCATATACTCAGAGAAAACCATTATTCCAAAAGACACATGCACCCCAATGTTCATTGCAGCACTATTTACAATAGCCACGTTTTGGAAGCAACCTAAATGCCCATCGACAGACGAATGGATAAAGAAGATGTGGTACATATATAGAATGGAATATTACACAGCCATAAAAATGAATGAAATTGGGTCTTTTTTTGAGACGTGGATGGATCTAGAGACTGTCATACAGAGTGAAGTAAGTCAGAAAGAGAAAAACAAATATCGTATATTAATGCATATGTGTGGAACCTAGAAAAATGGTACAGATGAACCGGTTTGCAGGGCAGAAATTGAGACACAGATGTAGAGAACAAATGTATGGACATCAAGGGGAGAAAGCTGTGGGGGGGTGTGGGTGGTGGTGTGATGAATTGGGCAATTGGGATTAAGATGTATATACTGATGTTTATAAAATTGATGACTAATAAGAACTTGCTGTATAAAAATATAAATAAAATTAAATTTAAAAAAAAGAAAAAAAAGACAGACTTGATAACTGCTGAACACTAAATGAACTCCCCAACCCATATCCAAGCAGACCCATCACCAGAGGGTAAAAGACTTACCAGATTTGAGGTGTCTGAGCAAAATCTCTGTCCAAATCATTGACTTATCATTAAGCTGTGTAAACACTGATATGAACTCTAGGAAGTCAGGCTATACAAAAAACAAAACAAAACAAAACAAACAAACAAAAGAACTTCCAAAACTATGTTGAATAATAGTGGCAAGAATGATCACCCTTGTTGTGTTCCTTGTCTTAGAGGAAATGCTTTCAATTTTTCACAATTGTGAATGACGTCTGCTGTGGGTTTGACATGCATGGCCTATATTATGTTGAAGTAGTTTCCTTCCATGCCCACTTTCTGGATAGTTTTTCATAAATAGTTGTTGAATTTTGTCAGAAGCTTTTTCTGCATGTATTGAGATGATCATATGGTATTTACCATTCAAATTGTTAATATGTTGTATCAAATTGATTGATTTGCATATATTGAAGAATTCTGGCATTCCCGGAATAAACCTCACTTGATCATGGTTTATGATCCTTTTAATTTGTTGTTGGATTCTTTTTGCTAGTATTTTGTTGAGGATTTTTGTATCTCTGTTGATCAGTGATCTTGGCCTGTAATTTTCTTTTTTCTGATATCTTTGTCTGGTTTTGGTGTCAGGGTGATGGTGGCCTTATAGAATGAGTTTGGGAGTATTTCTCTCATTGCAATATTTTGGATGAGTGAGAAGGATAGGTTTTAGCTCTTCTCTAAATATTTGATAGAATTTGCCTGTGAAGCTATCTGTCCCTGGGCTTTTGTTTGTTGGAAGATTTTAAGTCATGGTTTCAATTTCAGTGTTGTGATTTGTCTCTTCATATTTTCTATTTCATCTTGATTCAGTCTTGGAAGGTTTTACTGTTCTATGAATTTGTCCATTTCTTCCAGGTTTTCCATTTTATTGGCATACAGTTGCTTATAGTAGTCTCTTATTATCCTTTGTATTTCTTCAGTGCCATTTGTAACTTCTTTTCTTTTCTAATTTTGTGGATTTGTATCCCCTCCCTTTTTTTCTTCATGAGTCTGGCTAAAGGTTTATCAGTTGTGTTTGTCTTCTCATAGAACCAGCTTTTAGTTTTATTGATCTTTGCTGTTGTTTTCTTCATTTCTTCTTCATTTATTTCTGCTCTTATACTTATGATTACTTTTCTTCTACTAAGTTTTGGGGCTTTTTGCTCTTCTTTCTCTAATTGCTTTAGGTGTAAGGTTAGGTTTTTTATTTGAGATGTTTCTTGAGGTAACAATGTATTGCTATAAACTTCCCTCTTAGAACTGCCTTTGTGGCATCCCATAGGTTTTGCATTGTTGTGTTTTCATTTTCATTTGTTTCTAGGTATTTTTTATAATTTCCTCTTTAATTTCCTTAATGATCTCTTGGTTATTCAGTAGCATATTGTTTAGCCTCCCTGTGTTTGTATATGTAAGTTTTTTTTCCTTCTAATTGATATATAATCTCATAGTGTTGTGGTCAGAAAAGATGCTTGATATGATTTCAGTTTTCTTAAATTTACTGAGGCTTGATTTGTGACCCAAAATGTGATCTATCCTGGAGAATGTTCTGTGTGCACTTGAGAAGAAAGTGTATTCTTCTGCTTTTGGGTTGAATGTCCTAAAAATAAAATTAAATCTATCTGGTCTACTCTGTCTTTTAAAGCTTGTGTTTCCTGATTAATTCTCTGTGGATGAATTGTACATTGGTTAAAGTGGGGTGTTAACATCCCCTACTATGATTGTGTTACTGTCGAGTTCCCCTTTATGGCTGTTAGCATTTGCCTTATGTACTAAATTTCTCCTATGTTTGTTGCATAAATATTTATAATTGTTATGACTTCTTCTTGGATTGATTCCTTGATCGTTATGTAGTGCCCTTCCCTGTGTCTTGCAACAGTCTTTATTTTAAAGTCTATTTTATCTGATATGAGTTTTGCTACTCCAGCTTTCTTTTGATTACCAGTTGCATGGAATATTTTTCCATCCCTTCACTTTCAGTCTGTATGTGTCACTAGGTCTGAAATGGGTCTCTTGTAGACAGCATATACACAGTCTTGTTTTTGTATCCATTCAGCCAGTCTGTGTCTTTTAGTTGGAGCATTTAATCCACTTACATTAAAGGTAATTATCAAAGTGTGTGTTCTTATTACCATTTTCTTAATTGTCTTGGGCTTGTTTCTGTAGGTCTTTTCCTTATCTTTTGTTTCCTGCCTAGGGAAGTTCCTTTAGCATTTCTTGTAAAGCTGGGTTCATGGTGGTGAATTCTCTTAACTTTTGCTTGTCTGTAAAGCTTTTGATTTCTCCATTGAAGCTGAATGAGATCCTTGCTGGGTAGAGTAATCTTGGTTGACAGTTTTTCCCTTTTATCACTTTAAATATATCCTGCCACTCCCTTCTGACCTGCAGAATTTCTGCTGAAAAATCAGCAGATAACCTTATGGGTGTTCCTTTGTCTGCTATTTGTTGCTTTTCCCTTGCTCCTTTTAATATTTTTCTTTCTGTGTATTTTTTGTTAGTTTTATTAATGTGTGTCTCATCATGTTTCTCCTTGGGTTTAACATGTAGGGAACTCTCTGTGCTTCCTGGATTTGATTGATTATTTCCTGTCCCAAGTCAGGGAATTTTTCGACTGTTATCCCTTCAAATATTTTCTCAGGCCCTTTCCCTTTCTCTTCTTTTTCTGGGACCCCCATAATTCGAATTTTGTTGTGCTTAATGTTGTCCCAGATATCTATGAGACAGTCCTCATTTATTTTCATTCTTTTATCTTTATTCTGCTCGGCTGCAGTTATTTCAACCATTCTATCTTCCAGCACACATATTTGTTCTTCTGCCTCAGTTATTCTGCTATTATTGTATTTTTCATTTCAGTGATTATGTTGTCCATCACTGATTGTTTTTTCTTTAGTTCTTCTAGGTCCTTGTTAGTCATTTCTTTTATCTTCCAATCTGTGACTCCATTCTATTTCCAAGATTTTGGATCATCTTTACTATCATTACTCTAATTTTTTTTTAGGTAGATTGCCTATTTCATCTTCATTTATTTGGTCTTGTAGGTTTTCACCTTGCTCTTTCATCTGCAACATATTTCTCTATCATCTCATTTTGTCCAATTTACTGTGCTTGAGATCTACTTTCCCCAGGCTACGTGGTTGTAGTTCATTTTGCTTCAGTCTCTGCCTTTAGTGGGTGAGTTTGGTCCAGTGTCTTGTGTAGGCTTCCTGGTAGGAGGGACTGGTGCCTGCATTCTCATGGGTGGAGCTGAGTCTTTTCCCTCTGATGGGCAGGACCATGTCAGGTGTTGTGTTTTACGGTGTTTGTGAGCTTAGTATGACTTTAGGCAGCCTGTCTGCTCATGGGTGGGTTTGTGTTCCTCTCTTTTTTGTTGTTTGGTTTGAGGCATCCAGCACTGGGGGCTTCAGGCAGTTGGGTGGTGCCACGTCTTGGATTAAGGTGGAGGCCTCCATGAGAGCTCTCACTGATTAATATTCCTTGGGGCCGGGAATTCTGTGGTGCACCAGCATTTTCATTTGTGGGAACACACACTATCCATTCAGATATTCCATACATTCAGGGTCCACTTAGCTGTTCACAGGGATTTAATCTGCAACTTGTGGAGCTGATGGAAAAATTTTCAATCCTCTTCCTTAGTTGCTCTGCCCCTGGGGCTCAGCTGTTGTTTTATCCCCACCTCTGTGTGTAGGCCACCCCAGGAATCTGCTCCCAAGGCTGCCCTGGATCACTTTTTGGGTATGTCCTGGTGAGGACAGGGTGCAGAGGTGGCACAAGTGGTTGGATTGTGGGAACCCTGGTGGCTCCAGGTGTGCAAGGAAGCTGGTGGCCACAGGTGATTATAATAGTTTTAAATGAAGTACAGCATGTAAAAATATAAAAATCACTATATTGTACACCTGAAACTAATATAACATTGTACATCAATTATACTTTAATAAAAATTTTAACAAAAATATTTTTATAAAATGAAACCATTGACTGCATAAGAAATTAAGAAAAGTTAAACATATCTCCACCAAAGGCAAGTATCCATGATGCATTATTTACAATTTTCAATGAGTAGATTTCCTTTTTTCATAATTGCTCCTAAAATATAGAAACAGATGTAAGCTTCTAATTCATTTTGTAATGCAATATGGTCCTTATTAAGATAAACACATAAAAATAAATTATTTTTATTTATAAATATAGACTCAAAGCTAAATAAAATATTGGGAACTAAAGTTCAGCAATGCATTGAAAACTTAATACAGTCATTTTAAGTGGTAATTTTATAGCATATTTTATTTAAGCATAATTTTAGTACAATGTCAGGAATAAAAGGAAATTTCAAAAGAAAGTTTTTCCAAGTATAAATAAACCTAACCAAATCAAACCTTTTTTTCTGTTCTCCCCAAGTTGAAAGTAAAACTATCTTCAAGGGGAAAATCCAAACACATGTCAGTCTGTAAGGGATAGTTCAATAAAGTGATGTGAATTATCTTGTTGTCTTAGTTGGCTATTGTCAAATAATCCAAAAGAACAAAAAGTATATATATCATTTTATTATCACCATTTGATCAAAAATGGAATCCAATGATTGTATTGACTGTTAAGCTCCATAAAATTTGACCTTTTAATGTTCTTCAGCCTTTTGGGAACTTATAGATGATTGGTCCATGGAAGACAGTAGATTTCAGTTTCCAAAGTATGTGGTCAGTCTCACTCAGGTTTGGGATAGGAGAAATATTTGCTAACAGTCTCTAGAGACAGTCTGTGTCAAGGCTTAAAGGAAAGATAATTATGTATGTAAACATAAGAAAAATAAAGACAAGGCATTGAAACCTGGACCAGCAATGCATTTTTGGGACACCTGACAAATTTTTAAAACTAAGAACTGTGCCTTATGGAAGGGTAACTATAAAGACTTTCGTAATACAATTAATGGAACACCAAGAAACACAAATCCTCATTTCACTGCATTAAAAACTTTTTTAAAATAAAACTTATTTCTTGTTACTCAAGATACATGAAGTCTTTGGAGAGAAAGAAATTTAGCCTATGTTTTGCTTTGGAAAATCAAACTTAGTTTAAACAGCTAAGTTTCTTTCTATGTCATCTGCAAGCCATGGTAATGAATCACTAGTTTCTGATACACAGTGTGGCTACCCTTGGATTGTTGACATATATCTAAAGATGCCATGGACATGGTTTCCTTCCAATCACAGACCAAAGGAGGGTGGCCAAGTCCTCCCTGTGATGTGATGGAAAGCACACATGCAAACCATAGGAGTGGCACATCAGAATGATAATGATTACTTTTTAAAGATATAAAAAAAGAGGGAGAGGGAAGAGGAGGGTCTATGAAAAAAAAAACAGTCTTAGTTTTAACTTGCTTTATTCTGGCTTCTACCTCCTTTAGAGTTTGTTTTAGTCTCCCATTATGGGTGCACAGATGTGGCCTTACTTGCCTCTGTGGTCTTGACAGTATCTGTACTCTTATTCTTCTTTGCTCACTCAGACAATCACCATAATGAAGTAGAAGCACAGCTTTAGAGTCAAACAGACTGGCTCCAAGTCCTGATTCTTCTACTTATTGGCTGTTTGACCTTATGCAAGTCAGTTTACCTCTTTTATCTGGGATTCTCTGAGCCTCAGTTTCCTTATATATAAAGAGAAGCTACCAATATTTCTCTCTGAAGACTATAGTGAATATTTAATAAATAATGGCTATGAAATACTCTGTAATCTGCTATATTAATATAGTTTTATTGTTCATTCTGTATTTGCTGTGTATAATAAGTTAAAGACAATGCTGTACATCTTTAAGGGCATAAAGTGAAATAAATAAGGCAATTTCTGCCATTGAAGGACTCCTGTAAGATCTGGGTATTCTCTACCCTACATTCTCTCATGTACATGTACTTATCAAAATTTACCTGGTCTATGTTCCATTCCCTCAGGACTCTGATTTCAGTCATTCAATATAATAAAATAATCTATGATAATGTGCTCATGCTTCCTGAGAGCATCATTGGTTGCCATGCAGGATATATGGGTATAGGTCCTTGCAGACTATGTGGCACAAAAGGGATGACTGATAGTGGGAATTTCAAGTGACCCACATACCCAAAGTTTAGGTTTCTGTAAACCACATATGGAAGTAGTTTTGAGTACTCACAATGTGTGGGAGACTAGTCTTGCTAATATTTTACTGCAATGAAAATAGATGACTCCCTTTGGGAAAAGCAGTTTGGAAAAATGTATCAGGAGTTTTTAAAATGTTCACACATTTTGACTTAGTAATTCCATTTTGAGAAATATCTTAGTGAACTAAATTTGATTACAAATGTTTTTGACAAAAATGTTCATTCTGGTGCTATCTATAATAGCAAGCAATAGCAAACAGTGTAAATGACCAATAACAGAGAAACGATTGCATAAATTGTACTCTATCCATATGACATAGTGCTATAGACCCATTAAAATTATTTAATGAATATTTTAATGATGTATGGAAAAGTTTATGCTATAATGTTGATTAAAATCAAATGAAAAGTTGGATTTGGCTTGAATATACAAAGTCATATTTACAATAATAGTCAACTACATAAAATAGATACTTAAAATTATATTCAAAAAGTAAGATATATCCTCTTAAACAGATCTTTATTGAGCACTTACTATTTGCTAGGTGCTTCCTAGACACAGAGTTTATACAGGTGAACAAGATAAAAACAGTCTTTGCATTCACGAATTGGGAAGAGTAGGGCAAAAAGCTAGTTATTAATTGTATGAAGTACAATGAAAGAATTAAAAGAATTATGTGAAATGAAATACCTAGAATAAACTAATTTAAGATTAGGTGGTCAATGAAAGTTTTTATGACGTGATATTTGTATTCATTCTTGAATAATCTGAAGAGGGCATTCATCAAAAACTTGGGTAAGAACTGTCCAGAAAGAAGAGATGGGATGTTCAAAGATCTTAAAAGAAAATTGACATGGCATGTTCATAGAACATGAAGGGGACACTATGGCAGATAATAGTTAACTATAGAAAACTGGAATGTAATAAATTTAGAGAGGTAAATATGAGCCAAATAATGGATGACCTTTTAGTTACAATATGAAGTCTGGGTTTTGTTTCAAGAAGAATGGAAAGCCATTCAATCACTAAATTTTTCATTATATAAAAATAATAAAAATCTAGAACACCAACAGTGCAATATGACCCAGCAATCCCACTACTGGGCATATACCTTTAGAAAACCATAATTCAAAAGAGTCATGTATCACAATGTTCATTGCAGCTCTATTTACAATAGCCAGGATGTGGAAGCAATCTAAGTGTCCATCAACAGGTGAATGGATAAAGATGTGGCACATATATACAATGGAATATTACTCAGCCATAAAAAGAAACAAAATTGAGTTATTTGTGGTGAGGTGGATGGACCTAGAGTCTGTCATACAGAGTGAAGTAAGTCAGAAAGAGAAAAGCAAATACTGTATGCTAACACATATATATGAAATCTAAAAAAAAATGGTTATGAAGAACTAGGGGCAGGACAGGACAGGAATAAAGATGTAGACCTACTAGAGAATGGAATTGAGGACACAGGGAGTGGAAAGGGTAAGCTGGGATGAAGTGAGAGAATGGCATGTACTTATATATACTACCAAGTGTAAAATAGATAGCTAGTGGGAAGCACCCACATAACACAGGGAGATGAGCTCCGTGCTTTGTGAACACCTAGAGGGGTGGGACAGGGAAGGTGGGAGGGAGACATAAGAGGGAGGAGATATGGGAATATATGTATAGCTGATTAACTTTGTTATAAAACAGAGCTAACACACCATTGTAAAGAAGTTATACTCCAATAAAAATGCTAAAAAAGTATAT
>NW_020171979.1:29222-40055 GCF_003031525.2 Neophocaena asiaeorientalis asiaeorientalis
CTGCAATGAAAAATGGACAAGGGACATAAACTGGGAATTCACTAAAGAAAAATTGCAAGCTATCCATAACCATGAAAAAATAGCTAACCTCAATATCAAATAAATACAAATTAATACAAAAATAGGATATATGTATCCTGTCAAAATAACATCAATTAAAGTAAATGATAATATGTCATCTTGGTGAGTGTTCAGGGAAAACAGGCCCTGTTAGTTGAATTGTAAATTAGTACATTTCAGGAAGGCACATTTTTTTTCAGCAATAATATTTCTAGAAATGTATCCTTATTATGGTGCTTAGAGTTCCTCTGGAAAACTTATGCTCAAGGGAACAAACTTGACATTCCTTTCAGCTACATGAGTCTATGATGAAGTCCCTGACATCTTGGTATGAATGAGTTTGACTATTTATGCTTTAAAAGAGAATGAGACAGAAGTCAATGTTTCACTAAAAATTTAAACTGTATGATTTTAAACACTTTAGCAGCATGTCTTTTTCAGCCACCCTTCAAATCATACAGTCATTAACAGAAAACACTAATTAAGTGGTATAGTATGTTAGACACTGAGGATGCAGGTAGACACAACCTTTGAGCAAATTTCATGTTATGTGGAGAAACACCCCCTAGACCTTAAAAGAGAAATAGTAAGTTTTGTATTTATGTGTTATGCTGTGTCTCAACAAGAAATGCCAGAAAGATTGGTCCAATTCCACTAGAAGTCACCTGTTTGCTGGAAAATTACAAGAGACAGGTGCTATCAGGACCCCTGAAGTACATTTTAATGTTAACAGGACACAATTCTGAATGATAATAGCAAAGGAGCAAATATTTAGTGAACACTTACTGTATGTCAGACACTGGGCAAAGAGGTTTATATTTAGCTTTCAAAAAAATCCTATGAGATAGGTAATATTATCAATTCCATTATATACATGATAAAACAAAGGTTCAGAGAAGTTAAGAAATGTGTCCAAGGTCATATAAGTGGCAGATGAGAGCCAGACTTTGAACCCAAAGAATCTGAAGTATTTTGGATAATGAGGACTGTAAAAACTGGTATTTTTATAGCACTTTACCTTATAAGGGGCTGTCTCATAAACTTTTTTTTTTTTTTTTTTTTTTTTTTTTGTGGTACACGGGCCTCTCACTGTTGTGGCCTCTCCCATTGTGGAGCACAGGCTCCGGATGCGCAGGCTCAGCAGCCATGGCTCACGGGCCTAGCTGCTCCACAGCATGTGGGATCTTCCCAGACCGGGGCACGAGCCCGTGTCCCCTGCATCAGCAGGCGGACTCTCAACCACTGAGCCACCAGGGAAGTCCCTCATAAACTTTTTAAATCCTTACTACAATCCTTAGAGGTAAGTTTTGTTATTATCTCCATTTTGCTGGTAAGGAAATAGAGAAGTCAAGTGAAGTAAACCCAAGCTTAGAGAGCCAATAAGGACTAGACTCAGGTTATCTGCCTCCAAATTTTATGTTCTTTCCGTGACACCACAGTCCGCATTTACTGGTTTCCACATTTTGGGTAGTCTCAGAATGCAGCGCATGATTCCTAATCCTATCCATATTTTATGAATATGGTCCACCAGACACTTTCTTGTTCTTAACTTGTCACACAGAGATGTGTGAGAGTATTTTGCATGTTTGTATGTGTGTGAGAGAGAGACAGACAGACACCAAGAGTAAAAGAGACAGAAAACAGACATAGATAGTGAGATAGAGGGATTCAGAAAGCAAATCAGAGAGAAAAGGATACAAAGGCACCATGGAACAAAGAAATAGGAGAAAAAAGGACTATGGATGTTAACTTCTAGAAATCAAAGAATTGCACATTAAAATAGTGAGAAACTTATCTGGAGTCCAATGTTAAAATTGCCCATGATTTTTTAAAAGAAAAAATAAAACCCTGATAGAGCTGTTGATATAAATTGCTATACTCCCACATTATCTCTAACACCACATTACAAGTGTTCTCAAGGCTTTAATAATCAAATAGACTCTAACATCAAGTTGAAAGAAAGAAGATGGACTGTACTACTAAAATATGTGTGATTAGGAATCATGTGCTACATTTTGAGACTATCCAGAATGTGGAAATCCATAACCACAGACTGTGGTATCGTGGAAAGAACATAGATTTTGGAGGCAGATAACCTGAGTCTGAGTGCTTCCTGGCTCTCTATATTGGATTTACTTCACTTAACCTCTCTGAGTAAATTTCCTAATCAGCAAAATAGGGATAACACCAATACCTATCTCTAAGGATTGTAGTAAGGAGTAAATGAGTTTATGAACGAGCCCTCTGTAAAAGGCAAAGTGCTATAATAGTTTTAGGCAGTAATCTTACGTTAAATAGCAAAAGTCTTAGAAAAATGACCATTCCTTTCAACCCTATGGTTCAACTTCTAGGTATTTAGCTTAAAGAAATAATTAAGGATACATGCAGTTTTAGCTACAAGGATCACAGTATATTTTATGAAAAAATACAGTAGCCCCCCAACTCTTATCTGCAGAGGATATGTTTCAAGAACCCCAGGGCATGTCTGAAACCATGGATAGTATCAAACCTTATGTATATCATGGTTTTTCCTTTATAAATGTGTGGGTAGTCTATATGGTGTGGATGCACTGGACAAAGGGATGATTCACGTCCTTGGCCAGATGGAATGTGTTGGTGCAAGATTTCATCATGCTACTCAGAGCAGTGCACAATTTAAAACTTGTGAATTACTTCTGGAATTTTTCATTTAATATTTTTGGATCGGCAGTTGACTGTACGTAACTGAAACCTCAGAAAGTGAAAGTGTGGTTAGGAAGGGGGGGAACTACTGTATTGGTGATAACTTAAGTGGTACTATAAATTATGGTCTACATAATCAAAAGAATAAATACTATGTAGCAATTTAAAATAGTGTTGCAGTTGATTATTTACCAAATATACTAAGATGAGTAGATTGTATAACATTATTAATATTATATTTCAAATTTAATGATTACCATGAATGCATAGATAATTAAATTATGGTTGATTTATATTTTCTTTCTTTCCTTTATTCTTGTTTTCTTGCTGCCTTCCCTTCTGCTTATTTTATCTGAAAAATATTTTCTCATTGAAAATAAATATTCTTTTGACATTGGAAAGATAAGTTATTTTAACTAAAGAAGAAAAGAAATTAGTTCTACTAGAGAAAGTATATTTTAAAAAAGACACTTCGAAGAATGATCATATTGAAGAAGATACTTGAAAATCCGTATTCACATCTCTCTCTCTCCAAAGCTTAAAAACTCTTCACTAAAAGAGTGTTCTGCAAACTAGTCTAATCAGACAGGCTTGTCAAAGGTAATCTTTCAAGATGATTCTTTCTACCTTCTTCACACATGAGTATCTTACTTAATAGCTCATCTCAAGGCAATGATGTAAACTGGAAAATAGTCCTTCACAAACTTACTGCATAGTCTAAAATAAGTTACAGAGCTTCTCCAATTTTTTTCTATTTCTGACAACTACTAAGAGTAAACTTAGATTTGTATTTGTTTTTTTTTGAATCTTTATTGGATAATAGTTGATTTACAATGTTGTGTTACTTTCTACTGTACTGCAAAGTGAATTAGCTATACATATACGTATATTCCTTCCATTTTTGGATTTCCTTCCCATTTAGTTCACCAGCATTGAGGAGAGTTCCCTGTGCTATAAAGTAGGTTCTCATAAGTTATCTACTTTATACATAGTATCAATAGTGTTTAAATGTCAATCTCAAAATTCATCCCACTACTGCCCCCTTCCCCTTGGTATCTATATGTTTGTTCGCTATGTCTCTGTCTCTATTTCTGCTTTATAAATAAGATTCTCTATACCAGTTTTTTTCAGATTCCACATATATGCGTTAATATATGATACTTGTTTTTCCCTTTCTGACTTACTTCACTCTGTATGACAGTCTCTAGGTCCATCCACATCTCTGCAAATGGCACTATTTCATTGTATTTATGGCTGAGTGATATTCCATTGTATATATGGGTCACATTTTCTTTATCCATTCATTTGTTGATAGACATTTAGGTTGCTTCCATGTCCTGGCTTCTGTAAATAGTGCTGCAATAAACATGGGGGGTGCCTGTGTCTTTTTGAATTATGGTTTTCCCTGGATATATGCCCAGGAGTGGGATTGCTGGGTCACATGGTAGTTCTACTTTTAGTTTTTAAGGAACCTCCTTCCTGTTCTCCATAGTGTCTGTATCAATGGACACTCCCACCAGCAGTGCAAGAGGGATCCCTTTTCTCCACAGCCTCTCCATTATTTATTTCTTGTAGATTTTTTTGATGATGGCCATTCTGACTGGTGTGAGGTGATATCTCTTTGCAGTTTTGATTTGGATTTCTCTAATAATTAGTTATGTTGAACATCTTTTCAGGTGTTTGTTAGCCATCTGTATGTCTTCTTTGCAGAAATGTCTGTTTAGGTCTTGCACCCATTTTTTGATTGGGTTACTTGATTTTTTTGAGATTAAGCTGCATTACCTGTTTATATATTTTGTAGATTAATCCTTTGTCAGTTGCTTTGTTTGCAAATATTTTCTCTCAATTGAGCATTGTTTTTTCTCTCTTATTTATGGTTTCTGTTGTTGTGCAAACAATTTTAAGTTTAATTAGGTCCAATTTGGTTATTTTTTTAACACCTTTACTGGAGTATAATTGCTTTACAATGGTGTGCTAGTTTCTGCTTTATAACAAAGTGAAACAGCTATACATATACATTTATCACCATATCTCCTCCCACTTGCATCTCCCTCTCACCCTCCCCATCCCACCCCTCTAGGTGGTCACAAAACACTGAGCAGATCTCCTTGTGCTATGCGGCTGCTTCCCACTAGCTATCTATTTTATATTTGTTAGTATACATAAGGCCATGACGCTCTCTCACTTCGTCCCAGTTTATGCTTCTCCCGCCCCGTGTCCTCCAGTCCATTCTCTAAGTGTGTGTCTTTATTCCTGTCCTGCCCCTAGGCTCTACATAACTACTTTTCTTTTTAGATTCCATATATATATATATATATATGTTAGCATACAGTATTTGTTTTTCTCTTTCTGACTTACTTCACTCTGTATGACAGACTTTAGGTCCATCCACCTCACTACAAATAATTCAATTTCATTTCCTTTTATGGCTGAGTAATATTCCATTGTATACATGTTCCACATCTTCTTTATCCATTCATCTGCTGATGGACACTTAGGTTTCTTCCAGGTCTGGGCTATTGTAGAGCTGCTATGAACATTGTCATACATTACTCTTTTTGATTTATGCTTTTCTCAGGATATATGCCCAGTAGTGGTACTGCTGGGTCGTATGGTAGTTCTATTTTTAGTTTTTTAAGGAAATTCCATACTGTTCATAGTGGCTGTATCAATTTACATTCCCACCAACAGTGCAAAAGGGTACACCTTTCTCCACACCCTCTCCAGCATTTACTCTTTGTAAATTTTTTGATGATGGCCATTCTGACTGGTGTGAGGGGATACCACACTGTAGTCTTGATTTATGTTTCTCTAAAGATTAGTGATGTTGAGCATTCTTTCATGTGTTTGTTGGCAATCAGTATATCTTCTTTGGAGAAATGTCTCTTTACTTCTTCTGCCCATTTTTGAATTGGGTTGTTTGTTTTTGATATTGAGCTGCATTAGCTGCTTGTAAATTTTAGAGATTAATCCTCTGTCAGTTGCTTCATTTGAAAATATTTTCTACTGTTCTGAGGGTTGCCATTTTGTCTTGCCTATTGTTTCCTTTGCTACACAAAAGACTTTTAAGTTTCATTATGCCCCATTTGCTTATTTTTGTTTTTATTTCCATTTCTCTGGGAGGTGGGTCAAAAAGGATCTTGCTGTGATTTACATGATAGAGTGTTCTGCCTATGTTTTCCTCTAAGAGTTTTATAGTGTCTAGCCTTACATTTTGGTATTTAATCCATTTTGAGTTTATTTTTGTGTATGGTGTTAGGGAGTGTTCTAATTTCATTCTTCTACATGTAGCTGTCCTGTTTTCCTAGCACCACTTATTGCAGAGGCTGTCTTTTCTCCATTTTATATTCTTGCCTCCTTTATCAAAAATAAGGTAACCGTTTGTACATGGGTTTTTCTCTGGGCTTCCTATCCTGTTCCACTGATCTATATATCTGTTTTTGTGCCAGTACCATACTGTCTTGATTACTGTAGCTTTGTAGTATAGTCTGACGTCAGGGAGCCTGATTCCTCAAGCACAGATTTTCTTTCTCAAGATTGCTTCGACCGAGTGGGGTCTTTTGTGTTTCCATACAAATTGTGAAATATTTTGTTCTAATTCTGTGAAAAGTTCCATTTTTTTTTTTTTTTTTGATAGGGATTGCATTGAATCTGTAGCTTGCTTTGGGTAATATAGTCATTTTCATAATGTTGATTCTTCCAATCCAAGAACTTGGTATATCTCTCTGTTTGTATCATCTTTAATTTCTTTCATCAGTGTCTTATAGTTTTCTGCATATAGGTCTTTGTCTCCTTAGATATGTTTATTCCTAGGTATTTTCTTCTTTTTGTTGCAATGGTAAATAGGTGTGATTCCCTAACTTCTCTTTCATACTTTTCATCATTAGTGTATAGGAATGCAAGAAGTTTCTGTGCATTCATTTTGTATCTTGCTACATTACCAAATTCATTGATAAGCTCTAGTAGTTTTCTGATTGTGTCTTTAGGGTTCTCTATGTATAGCATCATGTCATCTGCAAACAGTGACAGCTTTATTTCTTTTGCCATTTGGATTCCTTTCTTTTTCTTTTTCTTCTCTGATTGCTGTGGCTAAAACTTCCAAAACCATGTTGAATAATAGTGGTGAGAGTGGGCAACCTTGTCTTCTTTCTGATCCTAGTGGAAATGGTTTAAGTTTTTCACCATTGAGAATGATGTTTGCTGTGGATTTGTCATATATGGCCTTTATTATGTTGAGGTAAGCTCCCTCTATGCCTGCTTTCTGGAGGGTTTTTGTTTGTTTGTTTGTTTGTTTGTTTGTTTTTTGCTGTACACGGGCCTCTCACTCTTGTGGCCTCTCCCGTTGTGGAGCACAGGCTCCGGACGCACAGGCTCACAGGCCCAGCTGCTCCACAGCATGTGGGATCTTCCCAGGCTGGGGCACGAACCCTGCATCGGCAGGCGGACTCCCAACCACTGTGCCACCAGGAAAGCCTTCTCGAGGGTTTTTATCATAAATGGTGTTGAATTTTGTCAAAAGCTTTTCCTGCTACTATTGAGATGATCATATGTTTTTTCTCCTTCAATTTGTTAATATGGTGTATCACATTTATTGTTTTGCATTTACTGAAGAATCCTCTCATTCCTGGGATAAACCCTCCCTGATCATGGTGTATGATCCTTTCAATGTGCTGTTGGATTCTGTTTCCTAATATTTCAGTGAGGATTTTTGGATCTATGTTCATCAGTGATATTGCCCTGTAGTTTTCTTTCTTTGTGACATCTTTGTCTGGTTTTTGCATCAGGGGATCATGGCCTCATAGAATGAGTTTGGGAGTGTTCCTCCCTCTGCTATATTTTGGATGAGTTTGAGAAGGATAGGTGTTAGCTCTTCTCTAAATGTTTGATAGAATTTGCCTGAAGCTATCTGGTCCTGGGCTTTTTTTTTTTGGAAGATTTTTCTTCACACTCTCAATTTCAGTGCTTGTGATTGGTCTGTTCATATTTTCTATTTCTTTCTGGTTCAGTCTCAGAAGGTTGTGTTTTTCTAAGAATTTGTTGATTTCTTCCAGGTTGTCCAGTGTACTGGCATAGTTTTGCTTGTAGTAATCTCTCATGATCCTTTGTATTTCTGCAGTGTCAGTTGTTACATCTCCTTTTTAATTTCTAATTCTATTGATTTGAGTCTTCTTTCTTTTCTTGATGAGTTTGGCTAATGATTTATCCAGTTTGTTTATCCTCTCAAAGAAGCAGCTTTTCGGTTTATTGATCTTTGCTATTGTTTCCTTCATTTCTTTTTCATTTATTTCTGATCTGGTCTTTATGATTTCTTTCCTTCTGCTAACTTTTGGCATTTTTTATTTTGTTCTTCTTTCTCTAATTGCTTTCAGTGTAAAGTTAGATTGTTTATTTGAGATGTTTCTTGCTTCTTGAGGTAGGATTTTATTGCTATAAACTTCCCTCTTAGAACAGCTTTTGCTGCATCCCATAGGTTTGGGGCCTTCGTGTTTTCATTGCCATTTATTTCTAGGTATTTTTTTATTTCCTCTTTGATTTATTCAGTGATCTCTTGGTTATTAAGTAGTGTATAGTTTAGCATCCATGTGTTTGTATTTTTCCAGATTTTTTCCTGTAATTGATATCTAGTCTCATACCATTTTGGTTGGAAAAGCTACTTCATACGATTTCAGTTTTCTTAAATTTACCAAGGCTTGATTTGTGAACCAATATATGATCTATCCTGGAGTATGTTCCTTGAGGACATGAGAATAAAGTGTATTCTGTTGTTTTTGGATGGAATGTGAAAAATATCAACTAAGTCCATCTTGTTTAATGTATCATTAAAACTTGTGTTTCCTTATTTATTTTCATTTGGATGATCTGTCCATTGGTGAAAGTGGGGTTTTAAAGTCCCCTACTATTATTGTGTTACTGTCAATTTGCCCTTTTATGGCTGTTAGAATTTGCCTTATATATTGAGGTGCTCCTGTGTTGGTGCATAAATATTTACAATTGTTATATCTTCTTCTTGCATAGATCCCTTGATCATTATGCAGTGTCCGTCTTTGTCTCTTGTAATAGTCTGTATTTTAATGTCTACTTTCTCTGATATGTGAATTGGTACTCCAGCTTTCTTTTAATTTCCACTTGCATGGAATATCTTTTTCCATAACCTCAATTTCAGCCTGTATGTGTCCCTAGGGCTGAAGTGGGTCTCTTGTAGGCAGCATATATATGGGTCTTGTTTTTTCATTCATTCACGTAGTCTATGTCTTTTGATTGGAGCATTTAATCCATTTATATTTAAGGTAGTTATTGATATGTATGTTCCTATTACTATTTTCTTAATTATTTTTGGTTTGTTATTGCAGGTCGTTTCCTTGTCTTGTGCTTCCTGCCTAGAGAATTTCCTTTATCATTTGTTATAATGGTGGTTTGGTGGTGTTGAATTCTCTTAGTTTTTGCTTCTCTGTAAAGGTTTTAATTTCTCCATCAAATCTAAATGAGATCCTTGCTGGTTAGAGTAATCTTGTTTGTAGGTTTTCCCCTTTCATCACTTTAAATATGTCCTGCCACTCCCTTCTGCCTTGTAGAGTTTCTGCTGAAAGATCAGCTGTTAAGCTTATGGTGATTCCCTTGTATGTTATTTTTCCCTTGCTGCTTTTAGTATCTTTTCTTTGTATTTACTTTTTGACATTTTGTTTAATATGTGTCTTGAGGTGTTTCTCCTTGGGTTTATCCTGTATGTGACTCTCTGTGCTTCCTCTACTTGACTATTTTCTTTCCCATATTGGGAAAGTTTTCACTATAACCTCTTCAAATATTTTCTCATGTCCCTTTCTTTTTCTCTTCTTCTGGGTCCCCTATAATTCTGATGTTGGTGCATTTAATGTTGTCCCAGTGGTCTCTGAGACTGTCCTCAATTCTTTTCATTCTTTTTTCATTATTCTTCTCTGTGGTAGTTATTCCCACTATTTTATCTTCCAGGTCACTTATACGTCTTCTCCCTCAGTATTCTGTTATTGATTCCTTCTAGAGAATTTTTAATTTCATTTATTGTGTTGTTCATCATCATTTATTTGCTCTTTAGTTTTTCTAGGTCCTTGTAAAACGTTTCTTCTATTTTCTCCATTCTATTTCAAAGATTTTGGATCATCTTTATTATCATTATTCTGAATTCTTTTTCAGGTAGACTGCTTATTTCCTCTTGATTTGTTTTGTCTGATGGGTTTTTACCTTGCTCCTTCATCTGCTGTGTGTTTGTCTCTCTTCTCATTTTGCTTAAGTTACTGTGTTTGGGGTCTCCTTTTCACAGCCTACAGGTTCGTGTTCCCATCGTTTTTTGTGTCTGCCCCCAGTGGCTAATGTTTGTTCAGTGGATTGTGTAGGCTTCCTGGTGGAGGGGACCAATGTCTGTGTTTTGGTGGATGAGGCTGGATCTTGTCTTTCTGGTGGGTAGGACTGCATCCAGTGGTATGTTTTGCGGTGTCTTTGACCTTATTATTATTTTAGGCAGCCTCTCTGTTAATGGGTGGACTCGTGCTCCTTTCTTGCTAGTTGTTTGGCAAGGATGTCCAGCAATGTAGCTTTCTGGTCGTTGAGTGGAGCTGGGTCTTAGCTTTGAGATGTAGATCTCTAGGAGAGCTTTTTCCATTTGATGTTACACAGAGCCAAAATGTGTCTGGTGGACCAATGTCATGAACTCGGCTCTTCCACCTCAGATTTACATTTCTGACACCAGCTGGAGCACCAAGACCCTTTCAGCCACATGCCTCAGAATAAAAGTGTAAAGAATGGAAGAAAGAAAGAAAATATAAAGTAAAATAAAGTTATTAATATCAAAAATACTTATTAAAAATTAAAAAGTAATAAAAAATAAAACAAAGAGAAAGAGAGCAACCAAACAAAAAAATAAATCCACCAATGATAATAAGCACTAAAAACTGTACCAAAAAAAAAAGTGGACAGGGCTTCCCTGGTGGCGCAGTGGTTGAGAGTCCGCCTGCCGATGCAGGGGACACGGGTTCACGCCCTGGTCTGGGAGGATCCCACATGCCGTGGAGCGACTGGGCTGGTGAGCCACGATTACTGAGCCTGCGCGTCTGGAGCCTG